>NW_028317826.1:1427857-1579285 GCF_062004578.1 Staurois parvus
TACATTATACTCTTTCACATAGGTGTCAGGTACCATTTTGCATAATATCACACCAGACAGAAAGTCTATGCCTTTTATTAGGTGTTTGCAGGTTTCACTTAAATGATGCGCATCTTTTTTCATAGGCAACATAACAAGAACAATTGCAGCAGCCTGTACTAACTCCAGTGACATTATACGATGCCTTCTTCCATAGTCATCAAGGCACTTCAGAAATTAGCCCAACTCCAGAGGCGATCTTCTTCAGGTAAGGTCCACAAAAGGAAAAAACAACTACAGTTCCATGATGCTGCTTGCTTATACTCCAACTCCACCCAACTAAACTCCACCCACTATTTATATGAGGCCCTGCCAGAGAAAATAGGGTTGAGACATCTCTTCCTGGGGGAAGGATCAAAAGGAACCTAACTAAAAGAGGAACCTATAAACCCCATACCTATACACCGCTCTGCCTCCTACTCCCTCCTTGATCTGCTTGGACTACATGTGAGCATCCTTACATTGACCATGACTACCATTATCTCTCCTTCTATGGTCATCCCAACTAATTTCTTTCTGCTACCTATCAGTTTACAGATCTGACACTCCCAGTGGATGCATTAATCTTTTAGCTGCCACGTGGTGACTATGTGTAAAGAAATTGCAGGTAATTACACAAACTGGATTGAAAAATGGTTATATGACATTTGCAGAATTACAGAATTGAACCAAAAGGTCTTTTTAAATATTTGCCCGAGATTTCTGAGCTATTTTTAAAATGACGTCAGTAATCTTGAAGATATTAACACACTGCTTTTATTGAATGTCTAGCCTTTTAAAGGACATCTACCTAGAACACCAATTCTTACAACTACAGAACATCATTTCAATAAAACTGTAACACATTCTATAAGATTCTTATGTGTTCTGCTGATGACTTGTCATCCTGTAAACCACCTATTAATTACTCATATGTTCAGAACTGGTCATGGTCCACCATTTGAGTGGGAGAGTAGGGGATAATTAAAATTACTCTCTTCCAAACCATCACAGGAGTTCCGGAGATCACAGGACTTTTCTTAGGGTTAGCCTAGAGTTTATGTTAGAGCTAGTGCTAAAATTAGGGTTACCATTAGGGTTATTATTTATTGCCACAGCTCCAAGATAGTTGAAAGAAACTTTCCAAACCTTCTGGAGACACTTAATGTTTGTTTCCCCTTTTGAAATCACTTTAAAGTATATCAAACCCCATGAACAAAAATGTTGAGCTAGTGCTGAATGATTCAGATTACTTACAATTGGAGCTAGTGCAAGAATTAGGGTTACCATTAGGGTAAATATTTATAGCCACAGATGCAGGATAGTTCTAAGGAACTTTCCAAACTTTCAGGAGCCATTTAATGTACAGTTTGTTGCTCCATTTAAAATCACCTTAAAGTATATCAAAACCTATGAGCAAAAATGTTGATACTTTAAGAAAAGCTCATTTTCAAGGTTTACCGATGGTTTAATTCTGCAGTTCTCTTTTGATGCCAAAGTATTTGTCCAAACTGCACATTTTCACCAAATTATCCCAATTCTCAACAAAATTTTGGTGAAGTGAAAACTTCTGATTTTGTTCATCACCATTCAATAACTTCTTATAGTTACCTGCAAAGATGGTGCTTACATACTGTATCATGTATAGGCTGGCATTATCTTATTCTCAGAAGCAATGTTTGTTTCGGGGCAGAGATGACTCCTTCACCATCATGCTTAGTGACCTGCTTGCCCTGGAACTAGCATGTCTCCTGGTAATACAATAATGGCAACCTCCAGAATAGGATGGGAGCCTCAGCTGTGACAGATAGGAGCTACCTTGACAGGTTCCCTTAACAGTGTTATTAAATGTTTCGACAAAGAAAAAAAAAACATCAGAACAATTTAAATTAAGATTATTGTTCCTTGACGAAAAACTGTCAGCTATGCCTGTGGGAAAACTTAATTCCAAAGTTTTCAGTAAGTCAGCTGTAAAGAAGGAATCTCAGCATGTAGGTATAATTATGAGCTATAAGATTAATGATGTCACGATATTGCCATCATTACCAAACTGACAGTCTCTGCATTACAATTTTCTCTTGGAATGATTAGGATTACTTACAATAAATTATTATCACTGAGCTTCTGGAGCAAAGAACAGCTTAGAAGCCAGAGTAATGATGTTATACAAGCGTATCATGTATAATGAAACGTTGCCTTGGTAGACATTCCATTAGGCTATATGTGTGCATCCTGTGAAAATAAGGTAGGATGGAAAAAAATCTTAACATAAAACTCTACTTTTGCTAAGCCCCCCAAAAAAAGACCTGACTAGCTGCTGTAAACATAATTTTGTAATTTTATGTTTATAAAAAAAATTATATTGTCATTTCAATCTGCAGCCACTGCAATGTTTTAAACCTCTTAATTACTAAAATTAAACAAATCTTAAAGTGGAACTTCACCGAAAAAGGGAAGTTCCGCTTTGCCTCCTCTTAACTTCCCCTCCTCCCCCTTTTCGCATTTTTTTTATTTTGAGGGGAGCGAGTACCTATTTCTGGCAGTTACCCACTCCTGCTTCCGCTAGATTCGCCTACGCAATTCCAATGGGAGTTTTAGCACCCCACACCCATAACCTCCTGGGACACGTTACAGGCTGCAGGTCCACTCACAAAGCGTAACACAACTTGCGCATGCGCAGTGGGAAGCCGGCTATGAAGTGACAAGGAATCACAGTAAACATGCTGGTGCTGGGGACCCAAAGATCATCGTAGAACAGGACTTGGTAAGGACAACACTGGATACCTGGACAGATAAGTGTCCTTTTATTAAAAATCAGCATCTACAGAGGGTTTTCTTCCATTCATATTATTTTAACCTGGTTAAAATGTATATACTGTAGGGCAAAACTTTCTATTTTTTTAGACTTTGGATAGGAAGGGTTACATTTCCCATCAGTTTTTTTTAATCTCTTCCCTATTGTGGAAATTTATCTTCACTTTATATCATGGATATGCAACAGGAAATAAGAAAAAAAACCTCTCCAAAATGTGGGACATTTTCCACTTAGCAAATTGTCACAGGAAAAGATGTTCCCCATTGGAAGAATTCCTCTTTATTTTTGTTTTGGTGACAACTCACAATTTGTATGTGCATAGAAAGCAATCAAAACTAATCTTTCCCTCCTATTTTCAAAACAGAATAAAAAAAAACAGTTTTGGTTAAGGTACACTTTAACCACTTCACGTCCGGACACTTTCACCCCTTTCCAGTCCAGGCCAATTTTCAGCTTTGAGTGCTGTAACACTTGAGTGACAATTACTCAGTCATGCAACACTGTACCCATATGACATTTTTATCCTCTTGATCCAGTTAGAGTATTCTTTTTGTGGTATTTCATCACCACTGGGTTTTTTACTAATTGCTATATATATGAAAAAATACATAAAAGTTTGAAAATAAAACTGTTTTTGCTTAGTTTTTGTTATAAAATTTTGCAAATAAATAATCTTTCTTCATAAATTTAGGCCAAAATGCATTCTGCTACTTTTTATGAGGGAAAAATATCTGAAAACAATGTGTATTATTTAGTCTGTGTGAAAATGATATAGTCCACAAACTATGGGACATATATTTGAAACGTAATCAGTTAAGACCCTAAAATGCCAGACACTGGTATGACGTATGGAAGTGATCAGGACCCTGGTATGGTGTATGGTGGTGATCAGGACACTGGTATGCCATATGGGGTGATCAGAACGCTGGTATGAGGTATGGCAGTGATCAGAATGCTGGTATGAAGTATGGCAGTGATCAGGATGCTGGTATGGTGGTGATCAGGATGCTAATATTGCATATGGTGGTGATCAGAACACTGGTATGAAGTATGGCGGTGATCAGGATGCTGGTATGGTGGTGATCAGGATGCTGGTATGGCATATGGGGTGATCAAAATGCTGGTATGGGGTACGGCAGTGATCAGAATGCTGATATGGGGTATGGCAGTGATCAGGATGCTGATATGGAGGTGATCAGGACATTGGTGTAGTATATGGTGGTGCACTGAGATAGGTGACAGGGGCACTGGGGAGGCTGGCACTGCAGTCGGTGAGTGTATATCCAGCCTGACAGGCTGGTGTACACTCCAAGCTGCAGCAATGGTTCTCTCTGCTCAATCTTTACTTTTGGTTTCTATTGTTTACTATGTGATTACTGTGGTTGAACACAGCAATCACATGGTAAAACACCATGTGATCATCCAAACACAGTGGTAATGTGATCCGCTGTGTTCAGGTGACAAACAGATCATGGGGCTCCCGGGTGCACACTCTGTGAGCCACGCAGGAGCCGCCGATGTGTGCTGACATACAGGTATGTTAGTCCGCATCAGCACTGCTTCCCGTCTTCCATTTATAGGCTGTGGGCAGACTGGAAGCTGTTAATATGAAAAACATATTCTTACAATACCCAATTCCACTTGCAGCCAGCAGGTGGCACATACGACATTATTCTCTACCACTTCTGGTGAATCATTAACTGCTTTGTTGTGAAGAATTTTAATATCCTGTACAGTTTGATTTCCTGCTATAAAGGTCTATTTATGGAAAAAAACATGTTTAATTTATGTTTTGCTGTCTCTTCTTTTAGGGAGATTTATCTGCATTTCCTGTCCTGGAGATGCAACAGGGTAAGCTTCCAATGAAAATGGTCACTAGGACAAATGGAAAGGGTGATTTGTTGTAGCAGGAGCACAGACAGCAATACATTTTAACAGAGGAACTAACCCTTCCCTTCCCCAAATTAAAAAAAATAATAATAATTTTAACTATACATAAAATTTAAAGATTTCTAGATAAACCAGCCATCAAGTGAAACAGAAACACCAGGCAGTCTATTTATAACCAATTTGTTTTGCAAATGTTGAAACATCATTAAAGTTCACATTTAACTCAATAACATTCAATCAGTGAGATTCACACAACTCTCAGTGATTTCTGCATAGTTCAAGCAAGATGCAGCACCCTCCTAGGTTTATGATGGGCTGTTAGATACATTTAGTTTGTAATAAGTGGAGCATTGATTGGGGCTGCTCTGCTACTTCCCTCTGTCTTTTAGATATTTCTAGAACATGGAGGAAGGGCAGAGGCTGCAGCATGAATATATTTAAGGGAAACCAGCCAATCCCTACAATATACATATTTTTTAAATATATATATATATATATATATATATATATATATATATATATATATATATGAGATTGGACAACATTTTGGAAACACCAGGTAAACAAACAAAATCATTACCTAACGTGGTGTTGGATAACCTTTGGCATCCAAGACGACCTGAATTCTCCTGGGTATTGTTAAATATAAGTCTTGGATTGTGGTTTATGGAATCTCATAACACTCTACATGCAAGAATCTTTCTAGTTCTTGCAGAGATGCTGGAGGTGGAAAACGTAACCCGAACCTTGTTCTCCAAAATTGACCATAGTGGCTCTATGATATTGAGGTCCAGTGACTGCAGCGCCCAGGGAAGGTGCAAGACTTCATCTGAATGCTTGTAAAACCACAATTTGACAACACCAGCTGTGTGAATTGGAGAATTAACATCTTGGTAAATGGCGCTGTTTCAGGAAACAATGTCTGCACAATGGGATGCACATGGTTGACCAAAATTTGTACATAGTGGCTGGCAGTAATTCTATCTTTCAAGGTGATGATGGGGCCTGCAGAATTCCAAGATATGGCTGCCTAAACCATGACTGTGCCACCACCATGCTTTACCATTGGCACAAGACAGTCCTTGTCCTAAGCTTGGGATGGTGCTTGCCATGCGTAAACATGTCCGGTGATTGGGGTTAGTGTAAAGCTTGATTTATCGGACCATATTACAGCCTTCCATTAATAAATAGTCCACGGCTTATGGGTGTTGCACCACTCTCTCCTCTTCTGAGCATTAATATCGGTCACTAGTGGTTTGGCAATTGCAGCTCACCCATTAATTTTTTGCTGATGGAGTTCCCTCTGCACAGTTTTTGTGGACATGAGCTTTGGAAGACTGAGATTAAGCTCTACAGTCACTTTTGCAGTAGTTGTTTTCTTATTCCAGGTAACAACCCTGCGCAATGTCCTTTTGTCTCTTTCATTTAGCTGAGCATGTGGACCGCGCCTATTTTTGTTAGACAATGTTTTCCTGGAAACTGTATATGACATCATAACTGTACACATGCTGTACCTCGCGACACGGCAAATAAATTGTTAATTTCAGTCACAGAGGCACCAGCTAAGCAGAACCAACTATTTGCCCTTTCTGAAACTCAGTAAGCTCTGACATGACTCCGTATCACTAGTAGCACATGCAGTGGATGATGAAAGTGAGGCTTCCCACCTGTTAGCTAGGTGTCTCATCACACAGCAGAAGCAAAACAATGTTACACCACTTCCACTTTCAATGTAAAACATGTCGTCACTTTCACACCTGCAAATCATGTAGCGTTTCCGTATTTTTGTCCAACCCCTGTAGATAAACAGTTAATAAACTTCTTAAACATTCGCATAAAGAAATACAGTATTTTCTGGCGTATAAGACTACTTTTTATACTTAAAAATATACCCCAAAAATTGGGGGTCGTCTTATACGCGGGGTATAAAATGTGAACCTTGAGTTTGTTTGGGTCAAGCTGGCTGGATGTGTGGTAATAATGTACATACAGTATACCGTGCTGAGCCAAACTGGCTCAAAACAAATGTCCCTATGACAGATTAATCTGTCAGCCCGCTGGATGTGCGGTATATACAGTATACTCCGCTGAGCCAAGCGGTTTCAAAACGTACCGGTACGTCCCTACTGTAATCAGCCCGCTGGATGCGTGTATATACGGTAGCTGCGGCTACATACAGTATACGCTGGGCCAATCACGACGAGTGATGTATTCTACTAATGAATACAAAGCCTGCTCAGATTGGCTGAGTCAGAGAGGTGGGCTGATGATGTCACAACCTCAGCCAATCCGAGCAGGCTTTGTATTCATTAGTAGAATACATCGGTCACCGTGATTGGCCTAGTGTATACTGTATGTAGCCTCAGCTACTGTACATACACACATCCAGCGGTCTGGTTACCGTAGGGATGTACCGGTACATTTTAAAACCGCTTGGCTCAGTATACTGTATATACCGCACATCCAGCGGGCTGACAGATTAATCTGTCATAGGGACATTTGTATTGAGCCAGCTTGGCTCAGCGCGGTATACTGTATGTACATTACTGCACATCCAGCGGGCTGTATATATACTGTATACTGTATGTAGCCGACCGTACCGTATTACCGCACATCCAGCGGTAACCATCTGATTTGGAATTTGATCCATATGATGACTGTCTTACAAATGTATCACAAGATGTCATTCATGAACTTATGATGTCAGAGGATGAACATGAGGATTTTGAAGGATTTTAAGTACCGATAAGTCATAACCATTTCAATAAAAAAATCTGATGTTTTTAAATGGTGTTGCCTCGGAAGGGGGGTAGTCTTATATGGGGAGTATAGCCCAAAACCTATGTTTTAACTGGAAAATTAGGGGGTCGTCTTATACACCCAGTTGCCTTATTCGCCGGAAAATACGGTAGTTAAAGCAAAAATAATTACCAAAGAAATTTTATGTACTGAACACTAATTTCAGTAAAAAGCATTTGGATATTTGTCTGCACAGCTTAATATCACTGTCCAAAAATAAATAGTTCATGTATTTGGATAACATTATATAAGAATCCCCTGGGGTTAAAAATACTTTTCCAAAAACTAAAATGTTGATAAAAAATTCTAAATTTTTATGAAAAACCCCAAACCTTAAGAAGTGTGCCCAATTAATTATTTCTACATTCAACTATTAGGAAAGAGGTTGTGATTTTAACAGATGATTTGTACGTATGGAGCAGAGTGGAAGCACGAACAGAAGCAATGACTCACACTATGACTGCTTGTACAAAAATAACAATTACAGCAGCAGTAATATCTCCACTCGTAGTTCTACATGTGCAGAGAGCATTTAACTGATACTTTTTCAATCTGTGTTTTAATTTGAAAAATGGTTCTTTGGATCTTAAAGCAGATTGTACTTAAAATGTTCCTAATAAGTGAAAATGGGTTTAGAAAAGTTTGCAAGAGATGTCGTTTCTGTATTATTATTTGGATATGAGACATTTTTGGTCATTTTCATTGCAGTTTTCACCTTTGGCAGCTCTTAACCGTTTTAGTACCAAAGCAATCTTTCTTTAACCTCCTCGCCCGTCCGAATTATTTCCGATTTTTTGTGCTGAAAGCGGTACCAGTTTTTTGCATGGAAATATGTAGTTTTTTATTGTAGGCTGTAATTTTTAGGAATAACTCACTGAAATCTGTCCGAACAAGAGTCTAGTAAACATCCCGGGTAGGATAAAATTTGAAACACGAAATCATAAATTATAATTTAATAAATAATCATAAAAAATAATAATATAATAATAATAAATTAAATTCAATAATATAATCAAACCAAAAACACTGAAATTTGAAATACAGAGGCAAATTCGCACATCGCTGAGCAAAGTCGCAAAATCGTTTTCAGTGTCAGATGACGAATTTCCCCACGAATCATTATCACTCAATTCTGCAAGTGGTTCTGATTTACTATCGCTGTTCTCTAGCCGATCTAAAACCGCTTTTGACCTAAAGGGACGCTTTTTGGACGTCATGGACTTTTCTAAGTTTCCAGGCAGAAAGAATAGTAAAAATGTAGGCAGGGGACAGGACAAAGCAGTAGGGACAAAATGTATGTGAAATGCATTGAAACAGCAATGTTTTACTATGTAATAATAATTTTTTAAAAAATTACACTTTTTAAAAATGTCTAATTTGCTGCCGGTTCTGGCGCCCGTACATCCCGACATCACAGGGACCGGAACACAGAAGCCAGATGCCGGCATCGGCCGGAGGAGATGGCCGGGGATGCTGCAGGGGACACATCGCGGGAGCGAAGGACAAGGTAAATGCTGCAGGGACTCCCTGAGCAACGCCGCATGGTAAGCCTGAGTGTAGCTCGGGGTTACCGCTCTTGGTACTTTAATTTTACCCCGAGCTACACTCGGAAATACCGCCAAGGAGGTTAAAGGACAACCATTTCTTTGGGTCCATTTACACTGTTGTGTTTTAATGCACGTGTTGCAACCTAAAACTTAAAGTGTTACTAACCCCACAACAGTCAAATCAGTCTGTGTAACCTAATCACTGTAAAACCTAAGGTGAAGAACCTAATCTTCTGCATTGTGTAAAAATGCTGTTTGATCCTGTCTTCTCTTATTCTCCCCTTCTTCCAGTGAATCCCTCTTATCTCCTGATAAGATATTTTATTTATTTATTTATTTCAGCTACTTATATAGCGCTGTCAAATTACTCAGCGCTTTACATATATATTGTACATTCACATCAGTCCCTAACCCTCAAGGGGCATACAATCTAAGGTCCCTAACTTACATACACATACTAGGGCCAATTTAGACAGGATCCAATTCACCTACCAGCATGTCTTTGGAGTGTGGGAGGAAACCAGAGTACCGGGAGGAAACCCACGCAGGCACAGGGAGAACATGCAAACTCCGGGCAGGTGGTGCCGTCGTTGGGATTCGAACCAACGAACCTAGTTCTGCCAGGCAGAAGTGCTAACCATTTAGCCACTGTGCTGCCCGTCGTGTGGAGACACTCTGTACATGCTCAGTTTGGTGTGTATTGCTAGAGTTTTTTTTTTCTTGGGAGAGTGCATGTGATCAGCACAAGGACATTCAGCACTGTCCAGACAGAGGTTCAGGGGTTCTGTATCCTCCTAGAGCAGAAAGAAAACTCCTCCTACAAGGTTTAACATGCGTTATGCTGGACACTGATAGAAGTCACAAGCGTGCTCTAACTGCTGATGAGAAAATGTATTTAGCAGTTTATATTTACTAAAATAATTGCATTTCCATGTTGTGTGTACTGTGGGAGACCAGATATAGAGAATGCAGGGTCCTGGGTTTAGTAACACTTTAATTGTAATAACTTTTTTTTCTGATTACAATCTTCAAAACCAATCATTCTAATTGGATCATGACCTATGATAACCTCTAAACACTTGATTTTTACATTTTTTGTCTTGTGGACAACCAGGGCTAGGTTTATATCTCAGGATCCTATGGGCACAAAAAAATTCTGTCTCCTTAAGTCCCACTCATGAATGAGCCACACCCCAAGCTTAACCCCTGTTGTGCTAAGTATAAAATGTTTTCAATTATCATTACACATGGAGCAAAAATAAGTGAACATAATAAGCAATTGGTCTGGAGTTAGCAGGGGCTAGAATGGCAGGTGGATTTAACCACTTCAGCTTTTGCACCTGTATACCCCTTATAACACAGATACATTTTTACATCTTGGACATGGGTGTTAAAATTATTATTTTCTAAGAAATAATGAGAACAAAAATAATGTTAATGTAGAAAAAAGTGCATTTTTTCCCCATGTATAATGACCTTAAAATTAAAAATTCAATTTCTGTTGCAAAACATGGCAAAAGTAATTACAAATTACAAATATACCTATTGTGTATTTTTTAATGCATCAGTACAAAAACAAACAAAATAAGCAAAAATAAAAATAAAAAATATGCACATTATTGGGGCTTTAGGGGTAACCACAGACACATATCAATTAGGTGACTGGAATGCTGCCAATCCTTACAACTGCCTACAGATCCCAATCTCTCTTGATTTCCGGTGTACAGGACTCTTAAATACATATTAATGTATTTATTTCAGGTACTTACCGTATATAGCACCGTCAATGTATTCAGCACTTTACATATATATTGTACATTCACATCAGTCCCTAACCCTCAAGGGGTGTACAGTCTAAGGAACATATCAATTGTCTATATGCCTACACATGCATGGTGATATGACAGGTTACACTTTGATATTTCTGGGCACCTACCCTATACTACTGAAGAAGTTGAACACTTTAATGAAATGTGTAGAGCTGAGGATCATCAGATCCCTCTCCTCCGCTGCTATGTTCCAAGGCTAAGACTATGGATTGTTGTAAGCACAATATCAGGGTGGTTATGCATTCATGAATTAAGAATATCCAGTATTGAGTGGTTGTTAAGATATGAGCTGGGAGGTGTTCTTTTTTAAATATACAGTATGTGTGTATGTACTTCGATTCTATTTTTTTTCTAAGACTTTGCTATTACTTATATATTACCATTACTTATATAACTAAGTATTAGTGTAAGATACGGTGCTTGTGGGGCCTATATATATATATATATATATATATATATACTGTGTGTATATGTATATATATATATATATATATATATATATATATACACACAGTATATATATCCTAAGATAATGATAAATAGTGCTTCCTTTGTGTTATTAGAAAGATTAGATTCCCTTGTTTTATTGGTTATTGTATTCTCATATTTTTGGCAGGGATGGGGACAATATTCCGTCATACCTCCCTTGCATAGTTCAAAGAAAATGCATACTTTTGGAAAGAAGCGCAAAGAGCTGTGATTATATAAAATATTATAAAATATGCAGTAACATGTCTTTCAAAAAGTGCCATTCACTACACAAACTACAATAAACTGAAATGACTGTGGCTGTTGTAGGTTAAAACACTTTACATACATCTTTGCATTCCCTTAAAGCAGATCATGCATCAAACATTACATTTAACAGTATAATCTCAACTTCTCACTCATTTTTCTAATCTAAATGTAGTTTGAAGAAATATTAACTGTATGTAGTACAAGCCACTTTGCCCCAAGTTATCTTCCCCATTGAGTACAACGTAGCCAGGCACACAGCAGCTCCCACAGCCTCACAACGCAATAACCAGGGAGTGAGTGTTGGGTTTAATGCTCATTGAACTTGGTTTGAGTCTAGGATAAGCCTTGGAATACTCCTAATTTGGTGTACAAAGTAGAAGAGGACATCTCTGCCTTAACTAGACTCTTTAGGGTAGCTCCCATCTGAACTAGCAATAGGCAAACATTCAATTCAGGAGACTCCAAACACAGGATCGGTCAGCAACTCTGGAGCAGGTACTCAAATGGGTAAGCAGCAACAGCCACTAGAATCTTTCGATCACAATGCCCCTGTGTACTTGGATGCTTCCGTCCAAGACTCCTCATGAGCCAGATCCTCAGTGAGCCCCCTTTAGCTTGGCTCCATCCTCTCTCTGGAAAATAGGCTCCCACAGCTCTCCCTGATCTGGGACCTTGATGAACTCCTGCAAACTTCAGGTAATCTGCCCAGAAGGGCAGCAGCCCTTCAGGATGGGTATTCTTCTCAATGACAAAGACCCTGCTGTTCCAAGCCCCAGACTATTTATGCCCCCTCAGCCACTTACTGGGAATTCTCTCCCCCAGGGATTGGCTGAGACCACATGCATATTTAAGCCCAGGGTTGGCTTCTTCCCACTAAATTCTAGAGTCAACTAGAAGGCAGAGAAAGTTGATGAGCCTGCATTCAACAAGACCTAGAACATCTAAATTATTCACACACTGCTCCACGGATTACAGAGAAGCTAATAAACTAAATTGACCGGAACCTCTCTAGCAACCTATTCTAGGAGGGTGCTACATGTATTTGTCATGGTGTGAAGAGCCTGCTACATAATAATAATTACATCCTGTCATGTCCTAATACCAAATTGATAAGATGGCCTACACTTACTGGTCTGCTGATTATTTGACTACAGTCTATTTGCCTTTATTAAATCAACCCCTACATGTGTAGAATTAGTAGTAGTAGTAGTAGCAGTAGTAGTAGTATTATACAGGATTTGTATAGCATCAACAGTTTGTGCAGAACTTTACATTATAATGTATATTAATTTTAATTGCTTTTCAATGTTTTATTTTCAACAAACATGCAAAAGAGATTATCTTGATGTAAATAAAGGTATCATTGTAAATTAAGGCATTAAAAAACTTGCTTCTGTGTATGATTTGTGGATGGGGTAGCGATTTTTGCTTATTACTTAGGTGATGTCACACAATAGATCTTTACTGCTTCAAAATGCAAGTCTATTTGTATGCAGGGGCGGACTGACCATTTGGAAACTCGGGCACTGCCCGAGGGCCCGGGGTCAATAGGAGGCCCCATGAGATGCCCCTGGTACCTTTTTCATAGGCTTTTGTGAGTTTGGGCAAGGACACAGGGGCCCCATGATCCCCTATTGCCCGGGGCCCCATGAGTTGTCAGTCCGCCCCTGTTTGTATGCCATTTAACTGGAAAGAGTATTGTTTCTGCATGGGTAATATCTCATTTTGAGAGCTGTTAAGAAAAATAGTAATTAAACTGAGCCACAGAGACGTCCTTCTAGTAGGGAAAAAAATTATTTGGTAGAACAAGCACATGAAAACCATCTAAAAAATTAAAGTGAGCCATTTCATTACCCATGCATGTGTTGGCAGGTGAAGTTTGCTTTCTCCACTGTAGGTGGCACTTGACCTGAGCAGTACTGCAGCTGGAGAGGAGGTCAGGATAAATATGGTTTCTCTATGGTATCCTCGGTCCCCTGGAGCAGCGCTCCATTTGGCTAGGATCTTCACCTACAAACAGCCTCTTTAGGTTAGGTCTAGCAGCCAATAGTGCTTCCCTTCCTGCATAATCCTTTCAGAGGAGACACCTCATTGGTTAAGTCAGTTGCAGCTTTATAATCTCCTGCTTACCCACCACCTTCATTGAAGATGTATACACAAGTCTAGCATCTCCCTGTCCTCCCACCCCATTTAGACCTCTTTGTAGGGGTCTCTAGCAGCTATTCTAAATAGCAAAAAGTATCCTTTGTAATTAAGGTCTTATTAAGTCTCTAGCCATCCTAACCTCCCTATGCCAGCCCCCCCCCACCTTCAAACAGCCTCTTTAGGTTTGGTGGTCACTCTAGCATCTCCTTGTTCACCCACCACCTTTGCAAGAGTTGGAAAAGCAGTCTATTGATAAATAATTTGCTGAATGAATGTCACAAGCATTCACACATAAATCACTAAATTTCCCCTTACTTTGTGTAGTATGTTCATTTCCTATTATCACCAGCTCCCTCTATTGGCCATAATGTGGTATTTTCCTGAAATACCTCAATCAGATCAATCAGAAAAATACGGAATTATGGCCACTTGATGGAGCGATCATAAGAAATAAACATATTAGACACAATTCTAGGATAATTATTGATGGCCATGCGAATACTTGTGACATACATGCAGATGCTTTTTTTTTCTAAACAGACCCATAGGTTTTGTCCATCCACCTCATTCAGGGAAGACCTTTAGCAGCCAGCACAGTAGGTCACAGCAGGCCACAAGTTTGACATCCCTGATTTAAGGTAAACACTGTAATATAACTTCTACCTTCATGTTAAGTGTTTTAAACCCTTACATTTACCCAGTGAAGTTACTGGCCTCAGGTGATACATAGAGATGAAACAAATCCTCCTACATATGTTGTACCTGTTTATCTGTAAACCTCTCTCTTCTACATCCGTTCCAGAATTTATCTGAATCCAGAATTTATAAAGCTTGTCTGAGCCTTCAGAAAACAGGGTCTGGAAAGCTGAAATTACACTGTGCAGAGCTCAGTGAGGAGATCTCTGAGTGTTGATTGGAGGGAAGAGACACACCCCCTTCACACAGCTCACAGGAAGAGAGCTGAGGCTGTCAATCATAAGCTGTATGCTGGAGCTCCCTTCTTTGTCACGTTTTTTCTTTTGGTGTCAGTAAAACTTGTCATAAGAGACTTGTGCTGCTAGCAGAGGAACAAAGCAGCAGACAGAAATGACACCTAGTTAAGGCAAGAACACACCATAGAAGGATATGCTTTGTTCATATTTCATGTCAGAGTATTATAACCACTTTAAATCTGTCTCTTTGGAGTTGAAACAGAATATAAATCCACTGTTCATTTTAATGCACAACGTAATAATAATTCATGGACCTCTCCATGGCAGGTAAACAGGCAGATCCCCTGTCAATCTTGATGAAACATGACTGATCTGCTGGTTTTGATGGCAATAATTGTAGAGTCGACCCTTTTCTTTTTTTTTAGCTCTCTTTTAGAAATAAAGTCATAGGATTCTCACAAATCTAAGAAAATCAACACAGAGCCATATTATCTATGATCATAGGCTTTACATGCCATCTCTCCAATCACTTACTCAACAAAAAAGATAAAGCATGAGCTGAAAGCTCTATAGGAATCTCTGCATGCCTACTGCTTTTTATTCATACATAACCTGCCAGTCAAGCAGTAATAGTACATCACACCAAAGCCTTATCTGATGCTACTCACAGAAGCGGTGATAGGTGTCATTACTTCCCTGTTTACTTGATAATATATTGATGAACACCCCCTAAACACAAATGATCTGCTAAAACTATTACTCAAACAGAAGTCAAGAAGACCGAAGTGAAAAGAAAATTGCAACAATCATTTCTAATACACTTTGGATGTAGTCTTACCTTTATAAAATACATTCAAGGTTCCTCAAATGTTCTTTCAAAGTATTCCCTTCCCCTGGCAGAATAATTGTGATGGTGTGTCCAACTGCTAAGAGTTAGGCACTGATGTGTGACAGTAGACAATTCTCCAAACTTATCAGTACAATTCCCAACTAGTGTGGTCAATTCATAGCCATTAGGACACCAAAGAATGACATCCAACTGTTTCTGAATTGTGATTGGACTCATTACCAAGGTCATGTCTATTCTTTTCAGGATCTTCTATAAGATTCAGTAATACACAGAAAAAAATAACTCTCCTTCTCATCTTTGGATGACTTCTCCATTTTGTGAACTTACAGAAGTAAGAAGTTTAACCCTTCCCGTCAACAGTACGCATACACACTCACCAGCCACTTTATTAGGTACACCTTGCTAGTGCCAAGAAAATCTCTCCCACACCATTACACCACCACCACCAGCCTGAACTGTTGATACAAGGCAGGATAGATCCATGCTTTCATGTTGTTTACTCCAAATTCTGACCCTGCCATGTGAATGTCACAACAACCAGTCTGCCCATTCTCCTCTAACCTCTGACATCAAAAAGGCATTTTCATCCACACAACTGTCGCTCACTGGATATTTTCTCTTCTTTGGACCATTCTCTGTAAACCCCCAAAGATGGTTGTGCGTGAAAATCTCAGTAGATCAGTAGTTTTTTAAATACTCAGACCAGCTCCTCTGGCACCAACAACCATGCCGCATTCAAAGTCACTTAAATCCTCTTTCTTACCCATTTTGATGCTCGGTTTAGGCTTCAGAAAGTCGTCTTCAGCACGAGTTGCTGCCAGGTGATTGGCTGATTTCCAATTTATGTTACTAAGCAATTGAACAGGTGCACCTAATAAAGTTAAAGGTGTGAGGACAGTAGCACCTCCCTCAATAGCTACTCAGCCCTGTGCTCAGACCCAAGAGTAGCCAAAACTCTCACTAGTACATGAAATGCAGGAATGACCGTCACTCAGGATGAAATCCAGCTGTATATTCCTTTATTAAAGCATGTACAAGGCTAAAAACTCCAACGCGTTTCGGGCAAGTCAGTCCTTAGTCATGGCTCAGCCAGCCATTGCTGTGTTTCATGTACCTAATAAAGTGGTGAGTGTATGCGGCCTCAGTGAACTGGGACTTTTTCTGTGGGGCCTCATATATGAGTATCTGTCTTTGTGCTGGGAGCACACCACACAGCACGCTCCAAGAACAGAGACTGGGCTCTCAACGGGACCCCTGGGTCCTGTACTAACGAATGGGACCCTGGAGTCTCGGTTCTGAGTCACTTGATCGCAGTGATAGCCTCTGAGGGGCTATCACAGTGATCACTCACTGTGCAGCCTGCTCCTGTGTTTAGTTTCTCTCTGAATGGAGAGAGAGATACATTGTATCTCTTTCTCCTTGCAAGGAGCTGTGTAAAAAAACAAATGTGTGTTAAAAAAAAAGTAAAGAAAATAAAAAATAAAAAAAAGCTAGATCAAGAATTAATCTAGGTCAGTGCCAGGGTTAATATTTGGGTCAAGGTCAGGGTCAAAAATCATGATCACTTTTTGGGGGGGGGGCAGGATATTTTTTTCTAAGCATTTTTAAGTAAGGTATCAGTGTCATTGCCAGGACTGTATGTTTTAGGTAGGACAAAAAAGCAAAATGTGCACTATTGTTTCTGGGCTGTTTTATGGGTGAAAACAACAAATAACACATATATGTGGTATCACAGTGATTGTTAGGAGCAGGAGAATTAATTTTGGATTGTTCTTGTGTGGTAGGTTATGCTAGTGCAATAAATATACAGCTACATTTTTTAAAACATGATTTTTTTTCCCCGTTTTTGGCCAGTTTTTATTTGCAAAGAAAAGGAGATATCCATTATCATTTACCACCAAAAGAAAGCTCAATTTGTCCTGAACAAAAACAATGTATAATCCACCTGGATGCACAAAGTAGTTGCGATGATATGTACGGTTTTACTAACACATGTCAAAGTTGCATAATTGTGTTCAGGCATTAACATTTGTTTTATCCTTAGCCATTGAGGGGCTAAAGCTGACATTTAGCTAAAAAAAATAGTTTTCTCAACAGTTTAAGCTACATCACTTACCTGTAATGAAGTATGTCCCACAATTTTCAGGCTGCTGGATTCTGTAGAAATCTTCATTGCTGCCCTGTCCTCTTCCTGCTTCTGAACTTCAGGCACTTTGGGGGTTAATAGCCTTTGGTCTCCAGACACAGTTGCACTAATGAGAATCCAACAGGGACATACCCCCTCCTGCCCTCTCCACCACTGAGAAAAAAATCTTGTATCAATTGCACTGCCTGTAACGCAGTCTGAGATTCTGATCAATCATTGGATTCCCTCTTCCATTCACAGATCATGTTTCAGGCAGTGCAGTGAGTGAAAGAACTTTTCTCAGTGGAGGAGAGGTCAGGATGTTCGTGTGTCCCCATTGGATCACCTTTAGTGCAGTTGAGCCTGGAGACCTGAAGCTGTTAACTGAATGATCAGGAGCAGGAAGAGGATGGGACAGTCCAGCAGTTAATATTTCTACAATACATGTTCAGCTTGAACATGCATTGCAATATATGCGAACAAAGAGTCCCCCTTTTTATAAGCAAGAGTTTGCTATGAATATTTATTATTTATTTACATATACCCACTGAAGTGACTAGCCCTAGGAGATACATGGAAAATAAACAAAACCCACTTGTAGCACCTGCCTAGGTAGGTAATAGGATTAGGTAGACATGATTGGTTGTTTTTGATAGGTAATTTTAGTTGTCACTTTGTAGACAGAGTGGCTGTAATTATTTCTAGCTCACTGTATTGAGTGAGCTGTGATCTTTTAGTGAGGTCTGCTTTGTGTGCTCAGGTGCTACTAGTCTGCCTAGCTTCCTCTGTATCCAGGAGATTGCAGAAGTATCTGGATGTGGAGGGATGGATCTATGCAGATGGCAGCATGAATATTGATACAGCCTCAGCCTATCCCAGAGAGAGAGGCTCTATGGCATGCTGGGTAACTGTATATATTCAATGAGCACATGGGGCTCTGGGTCTTTTCTGGCTAGGATTGCCCAAGCCTAGGAGAGGGCACGTTTCCCTCCCAGGCAGATGCTGCCGTAGGCCTCAGGTGGGCCACTCAAGAGCCTGAATTGCCTAGATCCAGGTTCTGTTTCTGAAGTTTTGGTCTGGTATCACAGAGGAAGGTGTCCAGTTTCTCATGGGCCTTGTGGGTACAAGTACAAAAAATGGCCACTGCCCCAGTCTATAACTGGCCTTCACAGCAAGGAACATGGAAGGGCAACGCATGTCAAACAACAAAAGAGAAAAGTTCCCAGCTCAACTTGCCAGCCAGCTTGCAAACAAACCAAATTAACCTGTCTAACAGTATGCATTAAAAACAGGGTTTTAGTTAGTTCACAATAGCAAATACGTATGCAAGCTACAGAGCCACGTCACGACACCCCGATATTCTTTAGTCCTAACTCTTCAAATTTTGAGAGCCCCCATAGTAGAGGCATATGTATTTAATGGATAGACCAAGGGCAGGTAAACCTGAGAGAGCCCACCCCTCCTTAAAGGTATAGGAGCGCACCAGACACCCAGCATGTAGCTCAATGGCAGCTACGGTGTCCAGTGCGCCCCCTCACCAACAATTCATCAGTTCAAAAAATGGCCACTGCCCCAGTCTATAACTGGCCTTCACAGCAAGGAACACATGGAAGGGTGATATATGTCAAACAGTGAGTGAGTATAGACATCCCTAAGGATCTTAGAGACTGTGCACTGTTTAACAACCTAAAAAGTCAGCTGCAAGTTTAGCAAAGGGAATATCGGCTGGTGTTCCAAGTAGCTTTGTCCATCAGCCCACTACTGCTTAAAGGGCCACTGCTCTGGGGCTCTAAAGAAGTTACTGCTGTTACTACAACTACTTGTTGCTACTGCCTTAAGCTGTAGTCCACTATTGGATTCATGCAAGGATTTTGATATTGCTTGCGCTGAAGATTAGACAAAGTCCTCAATGTACATAGTTCCTAATTTGGAGAATCCCACTTGTTTTCTCATCATCTCTATCCCAATTTTTCAAAATTAAAAACAACAAACACAACACCCCTTGACTGGTTATTGGAGAAATGAGTGCATGAACCTATGTGCCTGGCTTGTGGAGGAAGAGGACCTGGACAGTATTTCAGCTGCTCCTACGGGAGTAGCGCTACACACTTATATGTTGTACCTGTTTATCTGCAGCCATCTCTTATCCACAGCTATTAAAGTGTACAATTTACACTGCATTTCTCAGCTTCAGAAGACAGGTATCTGATGCCACACACTGCACAGCCTAGAGAGAAGAGCTGAGTGTAATATGAGACTACATTCAACCCTCAGATATAGACGCTGTCAGTGCATCAGGACCTGCTCTGCATTCTTTTCCTGAGATGTCAGTGTTCCCAGTCAGGTGTCCTCCCACTGGGCTGTTTGTATCTTTGGGCCGTGGCCTCAATACAAGTCCAGTTATTTGCACTGGACTCTGTGGGGTTTATTTACTAAAGCTGGAGAGTCCAAAATCAGACTCCCTTCTGCATAGAAACCAATCAGCTTCTAACCTCAGCTTGTTCAATGAAGCTTTGGCAATGAAACCTGGAAGCTGATTGGTTTCTATGCAGAAGGGAGTCTGATTTTGGACTCTGCAGCTTTAGTAAATAAACCCCTGTGTGTTTACTGCCGCCGCACCAAGCTGCACCCAACAGGGATATAGTGTGACACACTAAATTAATGAATAATGGTACACTGGTCACAACCCAAACTAAAATACTGTAGTTTAAATAGATATAAACAATTATTTTGTACACAAGGTGTTCTAATGTTGTTTAATAGTGCTCTGTGCTATTGTGGTAGACTCCTTAAAGTTGTAGTAAAGGCTCAAGGTTTTTTACCTTCATGCATTTTATGCATGAAGGTATAAAAACCTGTGTGCAGCAGCCCCCCCAATATTTACCTGAGCCCTCTTTGGATCCAGAGATGTACGCAAGAGCAGCGGCTCTCCCGGTATTCTCCCTCCTCAATGGCAAACACAGCAGCAGGAGCCAATGTCAATCACAGCCAGTGAGCAAATATGGAGAGATCGGGGCGGGGCCAAGCAACACTCTCTGTCAGGGGCGGACTGACAACTTATGGGGCCCCTGGGCAATAAGGGATCATGGGGCCCTTGTGTCCTTGCCCAAACTCAAAAAGCCTATGAAAAAGGTACCAGGGGCATCTCATGGGGCCCCCTACTGACCCCTGGCCCTCGGGCAGTGCCCGAGTTTCCAAATGGTCAGTCCGCCCCTGCTCTCTGTGTTTATAGGCATGCAGAGAAGTGGCTCTGGAGCGAGCCTGCTCAGGTAGCGCCATAGCAAGCAGGGGGGAGGGGCCAGGTGCACCTGCAGGGGACCCGAAAAGAGGAGTATCGGGGCTGTTCTGTGCAAAACCACTGCACAGAGCAGGTAAGTATGACGTTTGTTATTTTTTAAAAAAAATACCTTTAATATCACTTCAAAGGTTATCAAAGTTCATTTGCATTCTGATTTTAGAGACGAGATTCCATCATGTTCCAGATTGCACAGATTGTAAATCATTAGGGTTTTAAAAGGTGCCCCTATGTTGAAGCTTTTTCTCTTTGTGATAATACTTTGATAATACTTTTTTTTTGTATATTCTTAAAGGAACATCTCAGTTTGATCCTTGGTAGTAAATCTGAAGAAAGGATAAGAAAGACTACATACTTAATTTAAAGGAAATGTTTTTCTGTATATAATGTATTCATGTTTATTATTTCTCTAGCAGCAGGCACTTCAAGGAGCGTGCACATGTTTCATTCATTGAAAAAATGCTTATATATGTTCCGGGACCTCAGGCTCTGTATGTGCTCATCAATGCAGGAGGACATTAAGATCTGCTGGAAGTTAAGATTGAGATATTATGCCCTGGGTTATGGGTAGTTCTTTTGTAATGAACGATAAAAACACCTTGAAGTGCCTGCTGTTGATAGTTACACAATAAACCTAAAGACAAATGGCTTTCCAGAAAACCCTCTGTAGATCCACAGGTAGGTCCTTCCCACAACTCTGATACTGTCCAGCTGTTACCACAGTGTGGGTGGTGCCCAAATTTTTGGTTACGGCCACCCACGTGAAACAGATCAGTGCATATCTGTTGTATTTTTGTTAAGGACAGCTTTCCTACGAAATCTGTACAGCCACAGGAAATGTTATGGTCACTTCATCTGCTTACTAAATGATTTTTCACCACATGCTGGAAAAGAAATTATTTCACTGTGGGAGATGTGCCTTAACCAGATGCCTCAACCAACAGTCAGTGGGATTGTTCACTAAACCTTTAAATGAAGCCAACCGTTTAAGTCAGCAAGAACAAATTGTCTCAGTGACAAGATCGGAATACATTATGAAATGTTTTCTTATCCCAGTAGAATTCTATATTGAACGCCTATCACTGAAGGTCAGTCCAAGAAAAATATCAAGCAACAGATCTTGGGCTCTCTGCACTTCACTTGTCATTGTAAAGTAACAGATGTAACCTCAGTCACTGCTGAATTCTATGAGTCAATCGTAGTGTTGAAGAAGGAACTGACTTTCTATACAAGAGTTGGCATGTTGGAGCACCAAGCGTCCACCAACACAATGTTATAGGAACAGCATAATATGTACAGTACAAACAGCAGTATGAAGAATATCTTAGATCATATCATCTTACTCCTATACTTCATTACATTTTGGTCAGAAAACAATTATGGATATCTGTTCTAAGTGTGTAATTAGGTTTGAATTAAGGAAGAGTCAGAATAGAAACTCTTTTTTGATTTTTATAAATACCTCTTTTCTAAATATGAAAAACAACAATAATATGGCACTAAGTAGACTAGGGTGGTAAGTAAGGATATGGGTAACTGAAGGTAATGGAATAAAAGTCCTATCTGCAAAGTCCTTAAAAGATCAATTTGTGTCATATATAAGGAGTCTTAGGAATTCCACTATAGTATGGCTGCAGCTCCCAAGACAACAAGCACAACAAGGGCCACTATCTAAGTGTAGATAATTAAACCCTTGAGGGAAAAAAATTATAAAGATTGCACTCACATTTATTAAAAGGATAAAAGCATGTAACATCCACATGGAGAACCGCAGAGCTTAGCAGACTCGTGACTGGGTCTTCAGCACTGGACTTTAAGGCAGCCAGGGATGCCATGTGGGCAATACTGTGAAGGCTCTGTTAGTATCGGGCAGCTTGACCAGACACTGCAGGCCTGTGTAGCAACGTCCTCCGGTGGTGCAGCGCTTTCCACCGATGGTCAGCCTGAGCTGGAACAGAGATGCAGAGGACATCCAGGGAATGACATGGAAAGCGTGGGGGCATGGTTATGCGTTTCAAGGCAACAAGGACCACCCCTTTGTTAAACCATGTAGTTGGATTGAATGGAATGCTTTTATAGAGGAGTCCATTCCCAGTCCCCCCCTCTCCTCTATATAAGTGCTTATATAAAGGAGTCCAGTACAAATCCCCTCCCCTCTCCTCTATATAAGTGCAATTACAGAAGGATGCACTGTACAGCTCTCTGCAGCAGCTGAGAGCTCATTTCTCTCCCTCCCACCCAGCTGCTGCAGGGAGAGACACGGCCACAGGGCATCATTCTGTAATTGCCCCACCCCCCTGCACCAATTCCCCTCCCTTTCCTGCCCACATATGATTCCTTTCTGTGTGCCTGGGTCCCCTTCTGCAGTGCTGCCAGCTTCCATCTGCTGCTGTACCCAAGGGGGATATGTCAGGATGTAAATACTGGCCCCTTTCTTTTCTGAACAGATACAGTGAGTGATCGGTGCAGATCGCTCCTGTGTTCATTCATAACGCAATGTCTGACAGACTCCTGACACTGGCATTCAGAGAATGAGGGCAAAGTCAGAACTTTTATACTCCAGACCTGCACAATCCTAGTGCCCAACCTGTCAGCTTTCACATGTCCTATTAGCTGCACTAAGAAGGAACAGATCTAAGGTGGATCACTGAGGACCATGATCTAAATGAGGCCTCTAGGGACCATGATATATGAGGGGGGGGGGTTTGAAGGATCTTGATGTAAGGGGTAGCTCTAAGGACCATTTTCTAAGGGGGGGCTATGGGGACTATCATGTAAGGGGGCTCTGGGACCATGATGTAAGGGGGCTCTTGGGACCATGATGTGAGGAGGGGGGCACTGAGGACCCTGATGTAAGGCGAGGGACTTTTGGCACCTTGATGTAGGAGGGCTGATCCTGGGGACCCTGATTCAAGGAAGGGGGACTCTGAGGACCCTGATCTAAGGAGGGGGGAACTCTGAGGACCTTGCTGTAAGGGGGGTGACTCTGGGGATCCTGATGTAAGAGGGAACTTTGGGATCCTAATGAAGGGGGGCTCTGATGTGAGGGGGGAATTTTGGGGACCCTGATAAAAAGAGGGAGGGAAATCTTTGGGAATCCTAATTGGGGAAATCTTGGGACTATAAGGATGGAAGACTCTGGGGACCTTGATGTACAAGGGGGATTCTGGGGACCCTGGTGAAAGGAGGGGCTCTGAGGACCCTGATTTAAGGACAGGGGCACTTGGGACCATTATGTAGGACACAGGGGGGACTATGGGAATCCTGGTGTAAGAGGGGACTCTGGAGACCCTGATGAAAGGGGAGGGGGAAACTCTGGGGACCTTGATTTAAGGGGATGACTCAGTGGACCTTGATTTAAGGAGGAGGGGACACTTGGTACCCTTAAGTCAGACAGAGGAGGACTTTTGAACCCTAGTGTATGAGGGAATTCTGGGGCCCCTGATGTAAGGGGAGGGGGAAACTCTGGGGACCTAGATTTAAGGGGAGACCTCTGCAGACTCTGATGTAAGAGGGAACTCTAGGCTTTAGGGGCCTTGGTTTAAGGTGCAAAGGGCTCTGGACACCCTAATGAGAGGGGATTCTGATGTAAGGGGGGAACTCTGGGGATGCTGAAGTAAAGGGATGACTCTGGGGACCCTGATGCGAGTAGGGGGAACTTTGAGTACCCTAATATAAGAGGGGACTCTGGGAACCCTGATGTAAGAGGGAAATCTGGAAACAATGATGTAAGGGAAGAGGGGAAACTCTAAGGACCTTGGTTTAAAGGGGTGATTATGGGGACCCTGAAATAATGGGGAGACCCTGGGGATCCTGATTAGAGATGAGCGAATTATTCAAAAATTCGATTCGGCTGATTTGCCGAATTTGCGGGAGAAATTCGATTCGATGCGAATTTATTCGCTGCGAATTTAACTTATTAAAAGGGTTTCTAGGCTTCAGAGAGCCTTTATATTAGTGCAGAACACTGTACCTTTAATTTAAATGCCCTTGGAGTCTGCTGGGGAAGAGAACTAATACTGTCAGTCAGTATGACATGCAGATGAGTGCCGTCGATCTTAGAATCACCGCACACTTCACTCATTTGGGCAGTCACGGGGCACGACGAAGAAGAAGAAGAAGAAGAAGAAGAAAAATGAAAAGAAGAAGAAGAAGAATGAAAAGAAGAAGAATGAAAAGAAGAATGAAAAGAAGAATGAAAAGAAGAAGAAGAAGAATGAAAAGAAAAAGAAGAAGAATGAAAAGAAGAAGAAGAAGAATGAAAAGAAGAATGAGAAGAATGAAAAGAAGAATGAAAAGAAGAAGAATGAAAAGAAGAAGAATGAAAAGTAGAAGAAGAAGAATGAAAAGAAGAATGAGAAGAAGAATGAAAAGAAGAATGAAAAGAAGAAGAATGAAAAGAAGAAGAAGAATGAAAAGAAGAATGAAAAGAAGAATGAAAAGAAGAATGAGAAGAATGAAAAGAAGAATGAAAAGAAGAAGAAGAAGAATGAAAAGAAGAAGAAGAATGAAAAGAAGAATGAAAAGAAGAAGAAGAAGAAGAATGAAAAGAAGAAGAAGAAGAATGAAAAGAAGAATGAAAAGAAGAAGAAGAAGAAGAAGAAGAAGAATGAAAAGAAGAATGAAAAGAAGAAGAATGAAAAGAAGAAGAATGAAAAGAAGAATGAAAAGAAGAAGAAGAAGAATGAAAAGAAGAAGAATGAAAAGAAGAATGAGAAGAAGAATGAAAAGAAGAATGAAAAGAAGAATGAGAAGAATGAAAAGAAGAATGAAAAGAAGAAGAATGAAAAGAAGAAGAAGAAGAATGAAAAGAAGAAGAATGAAAAGAAGAATGAGAAGAAGAATGAAAAGAAGAATGAAAAGAAGAAGAATGAAAAGAAGAAGAAGAAGAATGAAAAGAAGAATGAAAAGAAGAAGAAGAAGAATGAAAAGAAGAAGAAGAAGAATGAAAAGAAGAATGAAAAGAAGAAGAAGAAGAATGAAAAGAAGAAGAAGAAGAATGAAAAGAAGAATGAAAAGAAGAAGAAGAAGAATGAAAAGAAGAAGAAGAAGAAGAATGAAAAGAAGAATGAAAAGAAGAATGAGAAGAAGAATGAAAAGAAGAATGAAAAGAAGAATGAGAAGAATGAAAAGAAGAAGAATGAAAAGAAGAAGAATGAAAAGAAGAAGAAGAATGAAAAGAAGAATGAAAAGAAGAAGAAGAAGAATGAAAAGAAGAAGAAGAAGAATGAAAAGAAGAATGAGAAGAAGAATGAAAAGAAGAATGAAAAGAAGAATGAAAAGAAGAAGAATGAAAAGAAGAATGAAAAGAAGAAGAAGAATGAAAAGAAGAATGAAAAGAAGAAGAAGAAGAATGAAAAGAAGAAGAAGAAGAATGAAAAGAAGAATGAGAAGAAGAATGAAAAGAAGAATGAAAAGAAGAATGAGAAGAATGAAAAGAAGAATGAAAAGAAGAAGAAGAAGAATGAAAAGAAGAAGAATGAAAAGAAGAATGAAAAGAAGAATGAAAAGAAGAAGAGGAATGAAAAGAAGAAGAAGAATGAAAAGAAGAAGAAGAAGAAGAATGAAAAGAAGAATGAGAAGAATGAAAAGAAGAATGAAAAGAAGAAGAAGAAGAATGAAAAGAAGAAGAAGAAGAATGAAAAGAAGAATGAAAAGAAGAGGAAGAAGAATGAAAAGAAGAAGAAGAAGAATGAAAAGAAGAATGAAAAGAAGAGGAAGAAGAATGAAAAGAAGAAGAAGAAGAATGAAAAGAAGAATGAAAAGAAGAATGAGAAGAATGAAAAGAAGAATGAAAAGAAGAAGAAGAAGAATGAAAAGAAGAATGAGAAGAATGAAAAGAAGAAGAAGAAGAATGAAAAGAAGAAGAAGAAGAATGAAAAGAAGAATGAAAAGAAGAAGAAGAAGAATGAAAAGAAGAAGAAGAAGAATGAAAAGAAGAAGAAGAATGAAAAGAAGAAGAAGAAGAAGAATGAAAAGAAGAAGAAGAATGAAAAGAAGAAGAATTCCAGTACAGCAAAAAGTGTATCTGCAGAGAGCTCCGCTATTTCTGACAGTTCTCTGACAGTTCCTTCACATTTACAGCGGTTGAAACATTGTATCTATTTGTTTCCGAATAAAAACATCTGTATCCTAAATGAAAACAAATAGATACAATGTTTCAACCGCTGTAAATGTGAAGGAACTGTCAGAGAACTGTCAGAAATAGCGGAGCTCTCTGCAGGGACACTTTTTGCCGGCTGTAGAAGGGATGAAAATCGGCCGGTCGGGAAAAATTCGATTCGCGCATCCAAAGTTTGCTAATATTCGGATTCGGTGCGAATCGAATTTTTCCTAATATTCGAAACGAATTCCACTTCGCCAAGTTCGATTCGCTCATCTCTAATCCTGATGTAAGGAGGGGATGCTTAGGATCCTTATGTAAGACAGCGGTTTATGTGTGTATGTAAGGCTGTCATTAAGTAACTTCTATTATATACTATGTCCACTGATTCCTGCATCTGGAATTGACAGTTGTGTGTGGATAGCTGTGGCCATCAAGCCTGTACACTGCAATGACAGGCTGTCAGTGGCCACGGCTATTCCTGACTTTTCTCACAGCCACTAATTATCACCACTTTGTATGTGACCAGCTACGATTAGGAATTCATTGGCTGGGAAAACAATTGCAGCTGTCCACACACAGCTCTCAATCCCAGCCACAGGAATTAGTAGATTCTTGTCACTGGGATTCACAGTTAGGGTTGCCATCTCATCCTTTTAAACCCGAACACATATTAATTACACAGGTTCTCAGGCTAATTTAATGCAGATAAGGCACTACGTGAGTTTAATTACCACTTTAATCAGCCCCAAAACCTGTGTAATTAAGAGGTGTTTGGGTTTAAAGGGATGAGGTGGCAACCCTATTTACAGTGTGGTTAAATGCCAGTATGAATGCAGCCTTAGGCCCCTCTCACATGGGCTTTCTGATGAGTTCCACCTGTCAGCTTTTCAGGTGGACCTGTTTGGAAGCTCCATGCAGGTCTATGGGCAGGAGGATGTAAATAGACTTCTGTCAATTTACATCCATCCACCTCTGAGTCTGTCCAGGTCCAGAAAAAAAATGGAAATGGACTTTTCCATTTTTCTGGACCTAAATCTGGCAGATCAGAGGAAATGTGACACAAATGGACTGTCCGTTTACATCCAGCAGCCCAAAGATCCAGCACAGTTCTGCAAATGTTTGCTGACAAAATACTGATTGGGCACCTGCTTAAGTTGAGCAATAAGGGCTCATTTACACTTGTAGCACCTTCTGAAGAGTGATCTGTGATGGATCACTCTCCAGAAGGCATTTGACAAGTGGTGGGGTGGCAATAATGTTGCCTCCTCACTGCCTGTTCTAACACCTAAAATCTGCACAGCTGCACTGCAAACGCAGGGGGAATGGGTCATGTTTGGTGGGGTCTATTGCCCGTCGGGTACAACAGCTGGGTGCCCCATCTGTTGCCTTGGCAGCCTAAGGGGGAGTGGTTGGGAGGGGTTCAGCTCAGCCATGAGCTGAACCCCTCAGAAAGAAAAATGATTTACGGCCCTGCTCATGAATGATGCGTATGGAGGAAACCCCCACAGGGACATTGTATTCTGACAGTGTTTCCCACTGTCAGAATACAATGGTCAGTGGCTGCAGCCTCTGATCAAGGAGAATTTTCCAGCATATCCCTATTTATCCCCAACATATCCAAACAATTGACTTATGTTTAGCTGGGATGGCCAAAAACTGATCCAAATTCTGCCGGTCCCTACTGAACTGGTTAAATTTCGATCAGTGTATAACCAACCTCTTCCTCACTCTATAGAAAACAATAAAGTTTTGGCTGTGGTTGGGTTTTAACTATGCTCTTTTGGTAATTGCTGCCACACAAATGTAAACTATAAAGGATCCTGGGCATGTCTTTAAAGGATACGTTCACCTTTCATAACATGTTACATGTTACACCCATATTCATGTTACTGTAGCACTGGCCTCCACAACCCCCAATCCCCCATTCTGACAGCAAGCAGGGGATCTGCTCCCCCCGCTCACTGTTACAATTTGAAAAACTGTTCGGGTCTTCGCCCACCCGGCCGTGTCTTTCATTTACAGAGTTCTGTGAATGGGTACAATACAAGTATCAACAGCCTTTGCGACTGTGAGCTTGTAGATCTCAATGGACTACCATGGAGCTGTTGAGCTCTCTGGTAGTTCATTGATTCTCCCTGTCCATGTAAAACTGCCTACTCATACGATGTACAGGCTCACGGCTTACATTGACAGTCTGTAGCAGGGGCGGACTGACAACTCATGTGGCCCCTGGGCAATAAGGGATCATGGGGCCCCTGTGTCCTTGCCCAAACTCAAAAAAGCCTATGAAAAAGGTACCAGGGGCATCTCATGGGGCCCCCTACTGACCCCGGGCCCTCGGGCAGTGCCCCAATTTCCAAATGGTCAGTCCGCCCCTGGTCTGTAGCAGTCTTGCATGGCATCTGTGATCTCATGGTCACAGGTGCAATGCTTTCCAGGCTCCTACAAAATAAATAAATAAATAAATAAATGCACATTCTTTTTACCTGCAAAAAAGTGCATTTATACTTTTTTTGTAAAAAAGTGAACTTATCCTTTAAATGCAATACACAAAAGGAAACAGCAAGTGATGGGGCTCTTGGTGGCCTCAGTGCCTGTTCCAAAGGAGAACAAGAGCAAGGGAAAAAGTAAACGTTTCTACTGGCAAACTTGCTTGACTTACATACTAGTATTAATGAAATTATGGTGTTTTGAAAGTGCACTCAATTTAACAAAATACCTGTAGTGATTATCAATAATTACACCATTCAACTCATTTTAGAGTAACAATAAGGAAAGTGGTTTAAAGATACCAGATGTTATAGTTTATCTGAAAGCAATGGCTCTTTTTCTTTGTAATATCTGCCTGCTTCATATCAAATAATAGTATACAGTCAGCATTGTGTGAATTACTCGCCTCTCTTTAGAAAATTGCCTTTTGTGTCTATTGTGCAACGTTGAGACTCACCGGGACGTCAGCTTATTTCCCTGCCAGCAACGAAGGACAGAAAGACAGGAATAAAGCGGACACCTGGGCTGTTCATTCGGAACTGTGCTTTTTTTCCAAGTTTTCTCATACCAGAATTGGTAAAAAAAAATGGCATTTTATCTGTTCTGGAAGCAGCATGTGGGTCATTAAACCACCAAGCCGTTGCCTTTGTGTCCTGCTTTTTTGTTAACTTTATCAAAGCTGAGGAAATCCTTTAGCCAAGCAGCTTGTTACTACCCATTTATCTTCTTCTTAGAGAGCGCCATCATATCACCTTTATATTTTAACTCAGGGTTTTATACTTCAAGACTGTAAATGTCCAATTTTGAACACATTTTATAGAATTGATACAGATATTGTTCGCTAGCAGTGATGTGCAAGGTTGCAATTAGGTCTTGTTCACATAGGCTTCAGCTTGTACAAGCGCAATGTATACAGAAAGCTTTTATAAAGCATTTCAAAGCTTTTAACAATCTTCAGGCAGATTTCTCAAGCTTTTAAAGAAACCTTCAGCTCCAGTTTGAGTTGTTAAATACCGAACTGAATGGGAATGACGTCACTTTAAATCTGTGGGCACTCTATTTCCCCCTTTCCAACTAATCATTGGGTTAGTTTAACATAAACGTTTATTCATATGTCCCTAATACTCACCAAAATCCATGCAAATGTGGCACTATGGGTGCTGAATCTTTCTTGTGTAATAGTACAAGCGACAAAAGGTTCATGTAGTAAGCAACCTATCTACAGGTTCCAGTCCCTGAAGAGTCACTGGCCAGCAGTGTTAAATTGGTCGTCATAAATATTTTCGGCACAGTTTTCGTCAGCTGCATATTTACAGGGAAAATGAAAATAAAATTCAATTTCAATTCAGATGACTAAAATACGACTAAATCTAAAATGCTATTTTAGTCAAAAGATTATGTGAAAATTAGCAGTGGCTAAAAAGCAATATTCTTGTTTGTTTATGAAACTTTGTTTTATTTATAAAGATATTACTTGATACTTGTTTTTATTATTAACAGAGAACTGTGAGGCTCCATGCACACTAGCAATTTTTTTTAGCTAAAAAATGCTGGAAAAAATTGCTGGATAAAAACTGATAGTAATAGCAGTTTTTAGTAGCGTTTTAGTAGCATTTAGGAGCGTTAGCATTTTATTAGCATTTTTACAGTACATGTAGAAAAAAAAGATAGGCATTTAGAAGTGTTTACATTTTTTTCTGCTGGAAAAATGCTGCAAAAAGCTAAAAAAATTTTTTTTTTCTGTTCCTAGAAGCTGAAGCTCTAAAAAAAGCTACTAGCCTAAAGTAGTGTGAATAGACATATAAGATATTAACAGCTTGTGTTTGAATGTCTTTGTTATAATGTAGCCATACTCAAAGAGTAGTTTGAAGTATGCAAATTATGTGTATTGTTTTTACTGAATATAATAGCAAGTCTGGGAGACATCAGACATACATCATCTGGATCTGATCACACTGCCTTGTCTTCAAGTAGATAGACAACACATACCCAGGGGCGGACTGACCATTCGAGCACTCGGGCACTGCCCAAGGGCCCGGGGTCAGTAGGAGACCCCATGAAATGCCCCTGCTACCTTTTTATAGGCTTTTTTGGGTGTGCTTTGAGTGTGGGCAAAGACCCATGATCCCCTATTGCCCGGGGGCCCCATGAGTTGTCAGTGCGCACCTGCACATACCTCATCATTAAGAAAGAGACTGATCATCTGACACACTTCACTGAGGCAAGAACACATAGCTAACTGCCATTTTTGGAAGACAACTTCACCCATCGGTCCCTTGCCATTTTGAAGGGTCTGGTTGACAGCCATCTTAAGGCAATCCATTTATAGCGTTCCACTCTGTTGCTTCTGAGAGTAAGTATAATGTGTTATTCTGTGATTTTTGTAAAGGTCAATTGTAATAATCCACTATGTAATTTAGTATATCTCCCACAATAGCATAATCTCTAGAGTTAGATCGTTTTTTAATTGATTTTAATTGATTTTGTTATTATTTTTCTTTTATTTGGCTGTATTGGCATATAGTATGATGCTTATTCTTTCCGCAGGAGAATTACATTATTTCCCGCTTGGTAGCTATTAATGGTTATGCTGTCTGTGAGGGGAAATTAATTATTGAATTTAGGCCTTTCGATGTCAGAGCCATTTTTGCATTTTTTGCAAACTTTTTTAAAAAAAATCAATTTAGGCCTGAAGATTATACAAAACCCCCAAACATTATCTATTTTTTGAAAGCAGAGTCTAAAATGGTGGTGGTTCTAATTTTTTATGTCATACAATATTATTGCAAATGTCTAGGAAATGCAAAATTTCAGTAAAAATCACACTAAAGTAAATTTTAGTGCAAACTAATGCAATAAATTACCAAAAGTTTTATACAAGATGAGGTTGTGCTGAGTAAATAGATACCCAACATGCCAATCCTTAAATTTGTGTGCACCTATAAAATGGCAACAAACTTCAGTACCCCATATTTTCTATAGGCGACGTTTCAAAAGCCCATTTAGGTCATCAGTTTAGCGCTATGGAGCTAGAATTACTAGAATTACTGCATTACTGTATGTTGATCCCTTTTTGCATAGGAAAGGCAGGTACCTCAAAGGCATAATGAAGTATACCGTATTTTTCGCTCCATAAGACGCACCTGCCCATAAGACGCGCCTAGGTTTTAGAGGAGAAAAACAAGAAAAAAAATATTCTGAACCAATGGACTGCAGAAATAGTACAGGAGATGACCAGAGACTGCGGACATAGTACAGGGGATGACCAAAGACTGCGGACAGTACAGGAGATGACCAGAGACTGCAGACACAGTACAGGAGATGAACCAGAGACTGCGGACATACTACAGGAGATGACCAGAGACTGCAGACACAGTACAGGAGAAGGACCAGAGACTGCGGACAAAGTACAGGAGATGACCAGAGACTGCAGGCATAGTACAGGGGATGACCAGAGACTTCGGACACAGTACAGGAGATGACCAGAGACTGCGGACATAGTACAGGAGATGACCAGAGACTGCGGACACAGTACAGGAGATGACCAGAGACTGCGGACATAGTACAGGAGATGACCAGAGACTGCAGACACAGTACAGGGGATGACCAGAGACTGCGGACATAGTACAGGAGATGACCAGAGACTGCGGACACAGTACAGGGGATGACCAGAGACTGCGGACACAGTACAGGAGATGACCAGAGACTGCGGACATAGTACAGGAGATGACCAGAGACTGCGGACACAGTACAGGAGATGACCAGAGACTGTGGACAGTACAGGAGATGACCAGAGACTGCAGACACAGTACAGGAGATGACCAGAGACTGCGGACACAGTACAGGAGATGACCAGAGACTGTGGACACAGTACAGGAGATGACCAGAGACTGTGGACATAGTACAGGAGATGACCGGAGACTGTGGACAGTACAGGGGATGACCAGAGACTGCGGACAGTACAGAAGATGAACAGAGACTGCAGACAGTACAGGGCATGACCAGACACTGCGGACCTTTAGGGAGGGAGGGGAAGCAGGTACTTGAATTTGACAGGTACCCGCTACCACTTCCGCGGAGTTCTCCTTCCTATACTGTGGGCATCCGACTTTGACAGCTGGGTGCCCACTGCGCATGCGCGAGAAGCGCTGCGCTTTGTGAATGGCCCGGCGTCTTTTGGGACCTGTCATGTGTCCCAGAAGACTCCGGACCATTCACAAAGCACAGCGCTTCTCGCGCATGCGCAGTGGGCACCCGGCTGTCACAGGGCGGGAAGAAGCCGGCGCAGGAAGACTGGGAAGTGCTGGACCGAGGAACGGGTGAGTTCCTGCCGCAGAGAACAGCTGAGTGGCTGGCCCGGTATTCTGACATGGTGGCGGCGGAAATACCGGACCGGCCGCTTTACATTCGCTCCATAAGACGCACTGACATTTTCCCCCCTTTTTTGGGGAGAAAAAAGTGCGTCTTATGGAGCGAAAAATACGGTAATTTATTTGTATAATGATGTCAGTTGTGACATGGCAAACATTTGGTACTGTGTGCACAATGTTAGGCAAGTTGTATTTTTGAGGATTATTTTCATTGCTACTGACCCCCAATGCAAAACACATTGGAAGATTAGCTTTCACTTCCATAGACCTTCAATGTAAGGCACGGGGAGTGGAGGGTTAGTGTCCACTTCCACAGACTACCAATGCAGGGATAGTAGCAAATAAAATTAACTTCCCCCCCCCCCCCCCCTTCTGCATTTAGTGGTCATGGCAGTGAAAATCAACCTCTCCCATCTCTATTCCCCCCCCCCCGCATTGGTGGTCATGGGAGTGAAAACTGCCCCCCCAAACTGCATAACCATGAAAGTTAACCCTTCCCCAATCCCAGCCCCCTCCCCTACACCACTGGCAATTACTTACCTGATTACAGGCTCCCACACTGCTCTCTTTACTTGTACTGTGGTTGGGGATAACTCTGCCCCTAGTACAGTCTTCCTTTCAGTGCCAGGTGCTGGCATACAGAGTATGTTCCAGCACCCGGTACCACACTGTCACTAGGAATCTAATAATCTAGACTCTAAGGCAGGGGCATGTAACCTTTTGAAGAGCGGGGGCTACTAAGGTGATTTGGTAACCAGTCAGGAGCCACAATGAAATTAAATGTTTCAGAATGTTTTATTTTTAATAGTATAATAGCCACATGGGCCCACTGGAGCGTGGGGTGAGATCATTATTGTGACCCCTGATGCTACACCAGTGGTTGGGGGTGTGTGGTAAAAACATGTCTCAAAGAAGGGGTTTTAATACTCTCCATCTCCAGGCTGCTAGAAAGGTCCCCAGTTCAAAGTGCACTTGGTATCATTCCGCCTTGGACAGGAGGCTGGGGCTACAGAGGAAACATTGGCTTATGCAGCTCCTGCTCTCTCCGCAGCCGCCTGCTTCCTCCGCTGCAGGTTCCAGCTTGATGCACACTAATGCTCTGGGATGGCGAGATGGCAATCCCAGATCGCGATCAATGAGTTGTTGACCCCAGGCATGCACTTCCCTGGATTGAGGTCGAGGACCACATCAGAGGGCTCTGAGGGCCACATATTGCCCATGGGCCACAGGTTGAGCACCCTAGATCTAAGGGAATAATAAATGGTCTGTAATGGTCTCAAGAATTTACTGTAAAATATATATTTATATGTTTTCATAGTTACCTTAAATTGTATTATTCTGCCATAATAAAATATGTTAATTTTCATATAAAAAGTCTTGTTGTGTAATGGACCTTACTTGGGTGCTATAATTAAAGTCTTTTTTTTTTCTTACAGAGATTTATAACAAGCTGAAAAAAAATATATCAGAATGCGAGCAGAAAATATTGCAGTGTGTGTTTGGATAAATAAGTTTCTGCACTTTAGGAAAGGTATATCACTCACTACAGAACTGAAGACAAAAATGGCCATTCATCAGTAGAACACACTTCAGCCTGACCTCTGTACAAATCTGACTCCGCACAATGGACAAACACTCAATTACTGGAATTTACTTTCATGTTTTGCTGTCGTTCCATCCCCATGATCTTTAAAAAGCATCATTCCTTTACTGTGACTTACTGGAACGCTTGGAAAGTTTTGTAACACAAGCAGCGCCAGGTGAGAAGTAAATCCACAAGATTTTGCTGCTTCTTACAAATTTTAGTGGCATTTAAATGTGTTATGTACTTAGGAGTAAAAGTTATATTTAAAAGTTGTCGTAGCAATGGAAAAGCTCACAAAATAACTTTTTGTTTCTATTGAAGTTTCACTGTGTAAGTTTCCTACAAAAAAAACACAGTTGATTGCAGTGTTTTTAGTGCATTTAAATCATTTCACTTTTCTATTTTTAAACATGGACTGATATTATTTTATGCAAGTAAAGGAAACTTGACTTTGAGTCAAAAAATCTGCATGAATGCAATTTCATAAATGAGATGAAGAGAAAAAAAAAGAGAAGAAAACATGGATTACGGGAATCATATGCTCACACACCCTCCTTAAGCAATGGAAAATCTGAAGTGCGCTTTTACTTTAGTATTAGGAAGTCTTAACGCTTATTGTTAAGCTAAAAGGGAAATTTTCTTTGATGCTGTTTGCCTCCTCTTAATATGTTTCTTGTTTTGAACTGCTTTTGGATTTTTGAATTAGCTTTTTCTTGCTCTTTTATTTGTTTTATTTTTTTTAAGGTTTTGCATTTGCATTTAAATGAAATTTTAAAAGAAATTCTGTATATACAAATTTATATATACTATATATTTTTTATTATTATTATTATTTATTATTCATTATTTATATATATATATATATATATATATATATATATATTTATGATTAAGTGCCATCAACTCAAGTCCGAGTCCTAGTGACGTGAAGAATAAAAGCTCTAAAGAGAAGTCTGCTTTGTGCTAGTCCAGTGTCATCCCCACAGCTGTAGTCAATTTGTCCAACCACCTAGTAGTTAATCTCCCTCTTCACCTGGTTCCTTCGATCTTCCCAAATATTATTTCCTTCTCCAGTGATCTCTCCCTTCTGATAGTGTGACCTAAATAGGACAATCACAACTTCATAATTTGGCTTTCTAGTGACATAGCTGGTTTGATCACTTCCAAAATCAATGTATTAGTTCTATGGGTTGTCCACGGCACACATAAAATCCTTCTCCAGTATCAAAGCTCAGATGAGTTGAACTTATTTCTGTCCTGTTTCTGTAGCCTCCAGCTCTCACAACCGTAACTGACAACTGAGAAAATGAGAGCGTAGACAAGTCTGGTCTTTGTTTTCAGTGTAATTTCTTCATTGTGTAGCTACCATTGAGTCTTCATTGTGTAGCTACCAAGTGCAATTCTGCGAAATATTTAATCACTGCTGGTTGCTTCCTTGTTTATGAGAGAGCCTAGGAAAATAAAAATGATTTACAACTTCTATTTTGACACCGTCAAGCTCAACATTGTTGTCATTTTCTGTGTTCATGATCATATATACAGTATATAATCACAACAAGTTCCGAAAGAAGTGGAGTTCAGAGCCCTGACCTGTCACCAATGGAGGAGTGAAACCCTGACAAATAATTTTGCACTTAATGTGCAAATATTCTCTGCATACTTGCAGATTATGGTGGAAGCCCATCCACCCTATATGAAATTTAGTTTAGTACTTTAAAATATTTGTATAACCAAAACCCCAAAACATCAATGTATAGCTGCTCCTGTGCCTTTAATTCCTGTTAGCAAAATGCTTTTAGTTCTTTTTTTTAAGGGAAAAAAAATCACTTTTAATTGTGTCAGTGGCACTTCCTTTAGAAGAGTGACAACACTCTCTGCCCTGTTTGAAATGCAGCATTACTGTTGTCACCCTTGCTTGAGCACTCCCTCCCTCTGCACTCCTCTCCACCCTCATCTCTTCTTGTCTGGGATCATCCAGCTCAGCGCTCAGCCTGCTAGAGTCTTGTGATCACCCAACTGGGGGCAGTCATCTTTGATCCCCTGGATCCACATCTCTTATTAGGAGACCGGGAGGTCTGATCCAGGAGAGCCTGTTGCTGGTGATCATGAAAGAGCATATTTTTGGTCTACGGGACTACATCTTCATGGGACTGTCACTATTATATGTTCACCATTCATCATATTTTATCCAGGAATACCATTTGTTTGATGTTATTGATAGTCCACTCTATTTTTTATCTTTGTCATATAATTATTGCAGTGCCTACCTATTCATGTATTCATATCTTTAGAAATGTTTTAATACAAGATTTGCATAGCTTTCACCGAAGTCACTTTTTTCTAAATTAAAACTAGAAAAATGTGTGAATTATGAATGAACGTTGTCTGAATATTTTGTATATATGTAATGGAAACTGTTGGCGTTATATAAATCTTGAAACATAAAATAATATAAAAAATATTAATATACAATATTTTACTTTGGGGGTCTATTTATAATGTTTTAATTCAAGATTCAGATAGCTTTCACCCGAAAGTCACGGCTTTTTCTAATTGAAATGAGAAAAATGTATGAATTCTGAATGAAAGTTGTGTGAATCTTGTGTGAAAATATGAATAGACCACTTTATCTTTTTTTGAAGTTGCTTGTCACCACTGCAGTTGCTTACTCTACTTTTTCATATTACTGAATTTTAATGTCTTGTGTTTACATCTGCTTTAAAATAGAAGATAAAATAATCTCATTCCAAAAATGTATCATCACTTTTTTATCGCTTTACTTTAATAAGATCACTGCTGCTTGAAAATGCTAAATAAATTATATATTAGTCAAATGAAAATCTATTTGTGTGTTTTTGAACGAAAGAAAAAAAGTAAACAGCAATAAAACAACGCACTACAAAATGTTGGGTCTCTAGCGAGGAACGTACACTCTTTCCGACAGAATGCAGCTTAAAAGGATTTTGGACCACATGCAGCATTGTTATACTTTGTGCCAGAATCAAATTCTTTGTCATTTTTTTGTGATTAAAGGGAATTGCTCTCATTTGTTGTGAAACTTTTGAAGGAGTTTGCAACATTTACCGCAGGTAGAGTTGTCACCATGCCAGTATTTTCCTGACACTGCCAATAAAAATGAGACTTGATGCCAATGGTATAAATAGGAAAGAGATTGTAAGGCTGTTTTTTTTCCCCAGAAAAGGTGGCAACCTTAAAGTGAGCCCGTGCTGTGTCCCCACAAGGCAAACCAACAGTTTCACTTTAACTTTGCCCTTCCCATCTGCATACAATCACTTTCATTTCTCTCCTCCACCACCAAGTACAGCTCCAGGAGCAAAAGGAAAGTCTTTTGAAAGCTACATAGAAATAATTACTCCCCATGTAACAGTACTGGTTGGTCCAGTTTCGTCACATGGAGTGAGTGCCATGCACCTCTACATGAATGTACCTTGGGCTCCCAATGGTGAATGGAGTGGCAAGGGAGCAAAGAAAAGGGTAAGTGTATTATTAATATTATTATACAGGATTTATATAGCGTCAACAGTTTTCTCAGCACTTTACAATATAACAGGAGACAATACAGCAACAATACAGTTCAATACAAGAGGGAAAGGAGGGCCCTGCTCCTTGGAGCTTACAATCTAGGAGGGAGTGGCTAGTGGTACAAACGGTATTAACTGTGTGGGATGGACTGGTAGGAAGAGCAGAAGATTCCATTATTTGCCGAGGGCAGGATAGACTTCCCTGAAGAGATAGGTTTTCATAGATCGCCTAAAAGTGAGCAGACTAGGCAATGTATGCTTTTCAGAATGGGATGATTAAAAAGTATGTAAATCCATTCTGGGCTTTTACTGCTGTAGCACATTTCTAGTGTAGGTTGCGAGGGAAATTTAGCTTTGGCTGCTTCTGTAGTCAAAGGTGCAGTAACTGTTTGTTTGGGCCTGTTCAGGTTCTCACAGGCTGAGAGTTTGAGTGCTTCTCCCTGCCTCTAGAATAAGCTTCCAAAGCTTAAGGAGGGAGATTCAAAGCCTGAATATTTATCAGGTTTCAGGCTATCCCTAGAGGGGAAGTGTCTAGTAGGGGGCTGAAGTATTGATGAATAATCTGAGACACTGGAGAGCAGGGTTCCTTCTCCCCAGGAGGGTTCCAGAGGTGCTGGGGCTGTTGCTGTCAGGCAATCAATGGACTGAACAACTGCTCTAGGAGGCCTCAGAGGTGCCAGGATCAAAGACTCATATGGACTTTGCTTGGAGCTGATTGCAGAACCACACCACCATCTCACTGAGTTGTGTCACTTGTAGGAATCTTGAAGGAGGCAGTTGCCCTGGTGACTTGTGAGTAGTGACCTTAAGTTGATTCCTGAGATTGAGTGCTGCACCCTGCACTGGATACCTATAGTTGCATACCACCACAGGGTAATCCGATGCCCAAAAATGTGCCCTATGCTCTTCAGTTCCAGGGCCTTGGACTGAAAGACTGCTCTCTGATCACTAACTACTACTGAAGCAGCGCCATGCATCTAGAGCGGGCTCCATGCATGCATTTAACTTGATTCTTGATCTCCTGTACCTCTGTACAGGATGGGGATCTATGCAGCCTGATCATCTTCTGTGCTATGGGAAATGGACCATTCATGAAGAAATTGTCGCCAACAACTCACTCACTGCAAGAGGCTGTACCACCTACCACAGATACATGCTTAACAACAGGCTGCTTGACTGACTGTTGGCTTCGGTTACCTCTGGTAACCACTCACCATCTTCATACCCCAATGTGTCCAGTGTCCCACAGCTGGAGACTATGCGCAGTGCTAATTACTGCATTACACTCCTTTAGTAACTTCAGACCAGGCAAAAGGCAAAGTTTGAAAGCTTTATTGGACAGATTCTTGACATCCCTAGCCCCATCTTAGGCTTGTTTGCTGCCCCAGCATACTGGAATATATAGCAGTGTCCATTTTTTGGCAGACTCCAGCAGTTGGCATCCTCAGTTCCTGAGATGAAACTGAGGACAGAATCCAGAACTCCAGGCTCAGGACCACAGCTCCCTTTCAAAGGCACAAGACTGAAGGTAGGACCCAAAAAGACCCGCCAAAGAAAAACCCAGGAAATAACATTAACCCTAACAGGTCTGGGCCTGCTACTGACCAATCTTGTCACTGTCTCTATGTGATATCACCTCTCCCTCCTGGGCTCTTTGACCTATGAAACCTCCCATGAAGTATACATGCCACCAGGCAGCAACATGGACACCTGAAGAAAGACAGGACATGAGTTCACTTTAAAAGACTTGGGACCTGAGGTGTCAAATGACTTTGGATTTCAGTGAGTAACTGGGACATTCACATGAATATATTTTGAAAATTGCTGCAGTGTTTAGCTAGAAGGTGGTGGGGATATTGTTTGTGATGGGGGGGGGGATGGTTGCTGGAGCATCTTCCTGGTTCAGCAATTTAGCCTTCTGTGTCATCTTCTCTCCTCCAGTCTTTTTATTGGACAATGAATCATCATCATCACTTTGTCCAGAGAGTATGAATGGGCCCAGGAAGCAGTGGGATTGAGCCAGGATGTAGCAGAGTAAGTTTACTATCAGAGGCGTGCATGTTACAAGAATATAGGAATAAAATTATAGATCCTTTGGAGTTTTCCTTTAAATCATTACTCATTTATCATAATAAGAATATGCCATGAAGACACCTGGAATGTGCACCTGTGATAAATGCATAACTAGTGGCCCTTATACTTATTACAGATATTTTCTTTTTTTTTCTGCAGTGGTAGCTATATTGATTCCACTAATGGAAAATAGTTTAGGGGCTGATATTTTTTTCATTTTAAAAAGGATAACCTCTTTAATCAATTTTTCTTTTACTTTAAAAAGTGGTTTAATAACAAACCAATCACCGCAAAGTGTTTTTCTTGATGGAAAGTTGGGAGTATAAAATCTGACAAGTGAAAATAGCAAAATGGATTATGAAGGTTGACCATGTCCTTTTCTATTTAAATTAATGCTGATGATTGGTGTGCTTAAAGAAAAAATAGAATTTGAAATGGTTTTACTGGACTGGTTCCCATTTCATCACCTTGGCGATGTATTTCTTTGAATATATCCACTAAAAGAACCAAGGCCAACCAAACCTTCCACAAAAATAGCTAAATTCAGGGTGCTGAAAATAATAATCTCACAAAAGTCTTAATATTTTTCGCTCGGATATCAAATCTAGCCACAGTGCAAATTCTGTAGCTGGGTAGTAGGATGCAGAGAAGGACCCCTGTGCTCTGTGTGGGATCAGTGGTCTCCCTGTAGTGGTTTGACAATCCCGTTGATGGGTCCGACCTAGAGCTCTCCAATTATCAAAGCTCACCCTCTCTGCTAACTGCAGAGCACTGACTGAAACCAAAAAGGAGGCGTGCTGGACTGCCGGAGAGATCGCTGTCATCACACGGGGTGCAAGGTTCCTTCTCTGCAGCTCACTGCCCAGCCACAGATTTTGTATTGCTATGGGGGAGGATTTGCAAGTCAGAAAAAAGTAAGGACTCGTGTGGATGGCATCAGTTTGAGATGCTTCTGAGATTATTCAGAATTCACTGATGTGGCATTTGACCTCCTTCTGCCCTGCATTCAAGTGAGCTTTTATATGTAGACTAGTATGGGAGTGCAAAATCCAACTGAACCAAAACAAAAAGTCTGTCAACACAGGCCCTTCAACTTTAATGGATTAGTATTTTCGGCACCCTGAGTTTAACTTTTTTGTTCATGGAAAATACAGTGTTTTAATGGCTTTTTTTTATCCTAGTAGTTTCTTTAAAATTAGTGGGCACATACAATCCAAGTCTGCCAGTCATCTCTCTTATTTTGTGCCAGTATACATATATACACACACACACACACTATATTGCCAAAAGTATTGGAGAGCCCGCCTTTACATGCACATGAACTTTAATTGCATTCCAGTCTTAGTCCATAGGGATCAATATTGAGTTGGCCCATCCTTCGCAGCTATAACAGCTTCAATTCTTCTGATAAGGCTGGCCACAAGGTTTAGGAGTGTATCTATGGGAATGTTTGACCATTCTTCCAGAAGCGCATTTGTGAGGTCAGGCACTGATGTCGGATGAGAAGACCTGGCTTGCAGTCAACACTCTAATTCATCCCAAAGGTGTTCTATCACGTTCAGGTTAGGACTCTGTGCAGGTCAGTTAAGTCTTTCTGGACCTTGCTTTGTGCACTGGTGACAGAAGTGTGATGCGTCACTACAGAGAACACATCTCCACTGTTCTAGAGTCCAGTGGCAGTGGCCACACAAAGCGATTGAAGCACATGAATCCATTGATTTTGAGGGGTGTCCCAATATTTTTGGTAATATAGCATATATATATACAGTCAGGTCCATAAATATTGGGACATTGACACAATTCTAACATTTTTGGCTCTATACACCACCACAATGGATTTGAAATGAAACAAACAAGATGTGCTTTAACTGCAGACTGTCAGCTTTAATTTGAGGGTATTTACATCCAAATCAGGTGAACGGTGTAGGAATTACAACAGTTTGCATATGTGCCTCCCACTTATTAAGGGACCAAAAGTAATGGGACAATTGGCTTCTCAGCCATTCCATGGCCAGGTGTGTGTTATTTCCTCATTATCCCAATTACAATGAGCAGATACAAGGTCCAGAGTTCATTTCAAGTGTGCTATTTGCATTTGGAATCTGTTGCTGTCAACTCTCAAGATGAGATCCAAAGAGCTGTCACTATCAGTGAAGCAAGCCATCATTAGGCTGAAAAAACAAAACAAACCCATCAGAGAGATAGCAAAAACATTAGGCGTGGCCAAAACAACTGTTTGGAACATTCTTAAAAAGAAGGAACGCATCGGTGAGTTCAGCAACACCAAAAGACCCGGAAGACCGCGGAAAACAACTGTGGTGGATGACCGAAGAATTCTTTCCCTGGTGAAGAAAACACCCTTCACAACAGTTGGCCAGATCAAGAACACTCTCCAGGAGGTATGTGTATGTGTGTCAAAGTCAATAATCAAGAGAAGACTTCACCAGAGTGAATACAGAAGGTTCACCACAAGATGTAAACCATTGGTGAGCCTCAAAAACAGGAAGGCCAGATTAGAGTTTGCCAAACGACATCTAAAAAAGCCTTCAAAGTTCTGGAACAACATCCTATGGGCAGATGAGACCAAGATCAACTTGTACCAGAGTGATGGGAAGAGAAGAGTATAGAGAAGGAAAGGAACTGCTCATGATCCTAAGCATACCACCTCATAAGTGAAGCATGGTGGTGGTAGTGTCATGGCGTGGGCATGTATGGCTGCCAATGGAACTGGTTCTCTTGTATTTATTGATGATGTGACTGCTGACAAAAGCAGCAGGATGAATTCTGAAGTGTTTCGGGCAATATTATCTGCTCATATTCAGCCAAATGCTTCAGAACTCATTGGACGCCGCTTCACAGTGCAGATGGACAATGACCCAAAGCATACTGCAAAAGCAACCAAAGAGTTTTTTAAGGGATAGAAGTGGAATATTATGCAATGGCCAAGTCCATCACCTGACCTGAATCCGATTGAGCATGCATTTCACTTGCTGAAGACAAAACTGAAGGGAAAATGCCCCAAGAACAAGCAGGAACTGAAGACAGTTGCAGTAGAGGCCTGGCAGAGCATCACCAGGGATGAAACCCAGCGTCTGGTGATGTCTATGCGTTCCAGACTTCAGGCTGTAATTGACTGCAAAGGATTTGCAACCAAGTATTAAAAAGTGAAAGTTTGATTTATGATTATTATTCTGTCCCATTACTTTTGGTTGCTTAATAAGTGGGAGGCACATATGCAAACTGTTGTACTTCCTACACCGTTCACCTGATTTGGATGTAAATACCCTCAAATTAAAGCTGACAGTCTGCAGTTAAAGCACATCTTGTTTGTTTCATTTCAAATCCATTGTGGTGGTGTATAGAGCCAAAAATGTTAGAATTGTGTTGATGTCCCAATATTTATGGACCTGACTGTATATATATATTATTGGGTCACCCCTTCAAATCATTGGATTCAGGTGTTCCAATCACTTCCATGGCCTCATCTGTATAAAATCAAGCACCAAGGCATGCAGACTGCTATCACAAACATTGTGAAAGAATGGATCGCTCTCAGGAGCTCAGTGAATTCAAATGTGGTACCGTGATAGGTTGCCATCTGTGCAATAAGTCTATCTGTGAAATTTCCTTGCTACTAAATATTCCACATTACATTACATTGAGTTTATATAGCGCCAAAGGGTTTGCTCAGCGCTGTACAATAGAGGGGGGGACAATACATGAAACATTACAGCAACTACGAACAGCACACGAGGGGTAAGAGGGCCCTACTCTTTCGAGCTTACAATCTAGGAGGGAGGGGGTAGTGGTACAGGAGGAAGTGGCTGTGGGGGATGGAGTGGTAGGAGGAATGAAGGAGAGCAGCAGTTAGGTGAGGGTGGGGTAGGCTTCCCTGAAGAGATGGGTTTTCAGGGAGCGCCTGAAGGTGAGGAGGGAAGGTGACAGTCTGATGGATTGGGGTAGTGAGTTCCAGAGGATGGGGGAGGATCTGGAGAAGTCTTGCAGTCGTGCGTGGGAGGAGGAGACCAGGGAGCAAGATAGAAGGAGGTCCTGTGAAGAGCGAAGGGTACGGGTAGGGTGGTACTTGGGAATCAGGTCGGTGAGGTAGTTAGGGGCAGTGTTGTGAATGGCTTTGTTGGTCAGAGTGAGTAGTTTGAATTTGATGCGTTGGGCGATAGGGAGCCAGTGGAGGGAGAGGCAGAGGGGGGTGGCAGAGGTGGAGCGGGTGGTGAGGTGGATGAGTATAGCCGCTGAGTTGAGGATGGTCTGAAGCGGGGAGAGCCTGCACTGGGGTAGGCCGGTGAGGAGGGAGTTGCAGTAGTCAAGGCGTGAGATAATCAGGGAGTGCACAAGTAGTTTAGCGGTGTCTGGGGTAAGGAAGGAGCGTATTTTGGCGATATTGCGGAGGTGGAGCCTGCATGTGTTTGTCAGTGATTTGACATGAGGTTGGAAGGAGAGGTTAGAGTCCAGAATGACTCCAAGGACTTTGGCTTGCGGGGCGGGATTGATGGTGGTGATGTTAGTAGTGATGGATAGGATGGGGGGGGGGGCGCGGGCAGGAGGGAAGACGAGAAGCTCGGTTTTGGAGAGGTTGAGTTTGAGGAAATGGAGCGACATCCAGTCAGAGATGTCGTTTAGGAGGTGAGTGATGCGGGCGGAGAATGTGGGGGTGAGGTGAGGGGTGGAGAGGTAAATTTGATTGTCATCAGCATAGAGATGGTAGTTGAAGCCGTGGGAGTGTATGAGTTTGCCAAGGGAGGAGGTGTAGATGGAGAAGAGAAGGGGTCCAAGGACAGAGCCCTGGGGGACCCCAACAGAGAGGGGGAGGGAAGGGGAGGTGGCACCATTGTAGGAAACGCTGAAGGAGCGTCGGGATAGGTAAGAGGAGAACCAGGAGAGAGCGGTGTCTCTGATGCCAAGGGAGAATAGTTTATTAAGGAGGAGGGGGTGGTCAACTGTGTCGAAGGCCGCGGAGAGGTCCAGGAGGAGGAGGACAGAGTAGTCGCCTTTGGCTTTGGCGGTTAGTAGGTCGTTGGTGATTTTGAGGAGGGCGGTTTCGGTGGAGTGTAGGGGACGGAAGCCGGACTGTAGTGGATCAAGGAGGTTGTTGTCAGTTAGGTGGGCGCTTAGGCGGTTGTAGACTAAGCGCTCCAGGAGTTTGGAAGTGAGTGGCAGCAGGGAGATGGGTCTGAGGTTGTTTGGGTCAGAGGGGTCCAGGGAGGGCTTTTTGAGTATGGGGGTGATGTGCGCATGCTTTAGGGGGGAGGGGAATACGCCGGTAGAGAGGGAGAGATTGAAGATGTGGGTGAGGGAGCAGATGAGGGAAGAGGGGGGTGACTGGAGGAGTCGAGAGGGGATAGGGTCTAGGGGGCAGGTAGTGAGGCGGGCTTCAGAGAAGACCCTGGTGACTTCCTCAGTGGTAGCGGGGCAGAAGGAGTGCAGAGCTGGTGGGGTTACGGTAAGCGGGGTCTTGGGTGTGGAGGGGGGCAGTGCGGTTGCGAGGTCAGAGGAGGGAAGAGATGAGGGGGAGATAGGGGGGGGGAGGCTAGGTGGGGAGGTAGATTGCGAGTTGACTATGTCCTGACGGATTGCATCAATTTTGTTGTGGAAATGAGTGGCAATCTCGTGGGCGGTGAGTGAGGTACTGAGTGGAGGAGGGGGGGGAGAGAGCAGGGAGTTGAAGGTGGAGAAGAGTCGGCGAGGGCAGGAGGAGAGGGTGTTAATCAGGTTTACGAAGTAAGCCTGCTTGGCGGCGTGGAGGGAGGAGGTGTAAGTGAGGAAGGCAGATTTGTAGAGGGAGAATGAACGGGGGGACCTGGTTTTGCGCCATAGTCTCTCCAGCGCACGACTGCGACGTTTGAGGCATTTAGTGTGGTCATTCTGCCATGGTTGGAGCGGTCTGGGTTTGATGTAGCGTGTGGTTAGGGGTGCCAGAGAGTCTAGGGTGGCTGATAGTGAGTCGTTGTATGCGGTGGTGGCTAGGTCAGGACAAGACAGTGGAAGGATGCTGTCGTGTAGGCGGTCGGCAGCTGAGTGGAGGGGGGCCGGGTTCAGGTTGCGGAGGTTGCGGCTGGTGATGGTTTGGCGCTCTGGGGGGGGGGAGTTAGGGGAAGGGGAGATGGAGAACGTGAGGAGGTGGTGGTCGGAGAGAGGGAAGGGGATGTTAGAGAACTGGTTGAGGGTACAGAGGTGGGAGAAGACGAGGTCCAGGGTGTTCCCAATGATGTGGGTGGAGGATTGAGTGTGCTGTGTGAGCGCGAAGGAGGAGGTTAGGTGGAGGAATTGGGAAGTAGCCGGGCTGTTGTCATTGATGGGGATATTGAAGTCCCCGAGGATGATGGTTGGTAGCTCAGAGGAGAGGAAGAAGGGAAGCCAGGCAGCGAAGTCATCCAGGAAGCGGGGTATGGATCCAGGAGGCCTGTAGATCACTGCGATCCTTAGGGGGGTGGGTGAGAAGAGCCGGATGCAGTGAGCCTCGAAGGAGGAGAAAGTTAGGGAGGGAGGATTAGGGAGGACCTGGAAGGTGCTCAGCAGTGATAGGAGCAGGCCGACCCCACCACCTTTGTGACCGCTCAGTCTTGGAGAATGGGACCAGACGAGACCTCCATAGGAGAGTGCCGCAGGGGAGGTGGAGTCAGTGGCCTGTACCCAGGTTTCGGTGATGGCTAGGAGGTTAAGGGAGCTGGAGATAAAGAGGTCATGGATGGCAGTAAGTTTGTTGCAGACCGAGCGGGCGTTCAGGAGTGCAACCGAGAGAGGGGGGATGGATGCGGGGAGAAGGGGCACAGATATGAGGTTGAGGGGGTTACGGCAGCTGGCGGGAGCGGGGGGGTCCCTAGAGGAGGGGTGAGGTGGCGAGGGGCCAGGGTTCGGGGAGATGTCCCCAGCAGATAGGAGAAGGAGAAGGGTGAGGAAGGTGGCATGGGGATGGGAAGTGTAGGAGCGTGTGGGTCTGATAGTGGTGGCACGTGGGTCGATGGGGGAGTGGAGGTGGTGAGTGCCGTAGTGGGGAGAGGGGAGTAGTGAAGGGGCAATGTAGAGCTGTTTTGGGGGGGTAGGCGGGTAGAGGGAGGCGATTTTTGGGATGGTGGAGAGGAAAATGAGGAGGAGGAGTGCAGGAGGCATGTTGGGGTGGGTGGGGTGACAGTTGGGTCAGGGGAGGTGAAGGGATACAGGTCAGGGCAAGGTGGTGTGGGGAATCTGTATTACCGTGGGAGAGTCATTTGAGTCTTTCTGTAGGGGTAGAGTGAGGGTGGAGGGCGGCAGCTGGTTGGCAGCAGTCTGTGGGTGCAGTAAGCTGGCGACCATGGGTGCTGTGGCATGTCTTCAGTGGGTACGGTGGTTCGGCTAGTGGAGGGGTCGTAGGGTGCGATGGCTGGGGGTGATGGTAGGCACGGCGACTGGAGATGCTGGCGGCTCGGTGACTGGGGTTGTTGAGGCCAGGCGTCGGGTCAACTGTTAGTAGTATTATAACAAAGTGGAAGTAACTGGGAACAACAGCAACTCAGCCATGAAGAGGTAGGTCATGTAAACTGACAGAGCGGGGTCAGCGCATGCTGAAGTGCACAGAAGTCGGCAACTGTCTGCAGAGTCAATAGCTAAAAATCTTCAAACTTCATGTGGCCTTCAGATTGGCACAACAAGAATGCGTAGAGAGCTTCATGGAATGGATTTCCATGGCTGAGCAGCTGCATCCAAGCGCTACATAACCAAGTGCAATGCAAAGCGTTGGATGCAATGGCGTAAAGCACGCCACCACTAGGCTCTAGAGCAGTGGAGACGTGTTCTCTGGAGTGATGAATCACGCTTCTCTGTCTGGCAATCTGATGGATGTGTCTGGGTTTGGCAGTTGCCAGAACAGTACTTGCTTGACTGTATTGTGCCAAGTGTAAAGTTTGGTGGAGGGGGGATTATGGTGTGGGGTTGTTCTTCAGGGGTTGGGCTTGGCCTGTTAATTCCAGTGAAGGGAAATCTTAAGGCATCAGCATACCAAGACATTTTGGGCAATTTCATGCTCCCAGCTTTGTGGGAACAGTTTGGGCATGGCCCCTTCCTGTTTCAACATGACTGCACACCAGTGCACAAAGCAAGGTTCATAAAAACATGGATGAGCGAGTTTGGAGTGGAGGAACTTGACTGGCCTGCACAGAGTCCTGACCTCAACCCGATAGTTGAATTAGAGCGGAGACTGTGAGCTAGGTCTCCTCGTCCGACATCAGTGCTTTACCTAACAAATGTGCTTCTGGAAAAATGGTCAAACACTCCCTTAGACACACTCCTAAACCTTGTGGACAGCCTTCACAGAAGAGTTAAAGCTGTTATAGCTGCAAAGGGTAGGCCAACTCAATATTGAACCCTATGGATTAAGACTGGGATGCCATTAAAGTTCATGTGCTTGTAAAGTCAGGAGTCCCAATACAAATATATATATATATATATATATATATATATATATATATATATTGTATAGCACCCTTACCTTTTTTAATAACTTCTCAGTCCTGATTATTATAAGCAAAGAAATTATATATGTACAAAAATACTGTGCTTTCCCCATTATTACCAGTAAATATGTTCTTCTTGGCAACCCCTATAAAACAAGGCTAAATAAGTTCTGTTTTTTCTTAACATTTAAATTACACTCATGTTTATCTGTTGTCCCTTTTTTTTTTCTTTTTTTTAAGGAAGTTTTTATTTGAGTTTTGACAATATATAATATAATACATATTCTGGATAATTGATGCAGTATAAACGTCCCAATATGTTTTCATAACCAAAAACCGTTCACATAATATCAAGAGATTGAGAATATCAAGGTTGATAAAATGAACTTTTGTATCGGTCTAGAAAAAGGATAGGGAAATATCCAGAAATGAGGAAAGGGAGAAGAGGGTTTAGTGGAACTGGAGATAACGTGTGGTAAAAATGGGGGGGGGAGAAAAAAAGAAGGGGGGATATAAAAGGGGAAAAGTTAAGTAACGAAGAAAGAGCACAGAGGATACCCGGATCTCAGATGACTTATGTTTGGCTAAGATAAACTTTTGTCCCTTTTGATTTCCCAAAATGTCAAAGGCATAGAGAGCTGCTTAAAAGTAACATAAGCCCTTATGTATCCTAAACCAAAGTCCATAAATGTATAATCTACCAACAGTTGTCTCTTGCTGATATCAGTATGTCCAAAGTGCTACTACAGTAGTCCAATTTATCTTTTAGCCTAAGCCTGGGTTATTTTTCTTTTAAATTACCCCAGTTGTTTAAAAATAAAAATGCAGCACAGACTGCAATGCTCACCTCTTCTCCAGTGCTATCCTCTTCAGGAATTTTTTTCCACCACTTAAGGTCCACCTGAAGTGTGATGATTCCATGTTTGTCCTGGCATCAGTCTCTGCAACATCAAGGACCACCTACCTTCAAAGTTGAATAAGGCGAGAAAAATAGGGAACATCATGAAAAGTTACTTGTGCCTAAGTACTACTCTGAAATATTTAATTTTTTTCTTAAATTACTACTGTGCCTTGACTCTCATGGATATACTGTATATTTGTAGTGTGAGATCTAAAGTACTGTTACCTATGACTGCAATTCTCACACGATTTGGAGTGAAATTTGGTCAGTATTGGGTTGCTTAGTGTTCTGCTTGCTGGAGAGAAAGCTGTATCTGACGGCCTGCAGTACAAGTATTTCCCTGCTTCATTCATTGTTGGATCTGTGCTTTCTAAACAGTTCCTGCAAATTCTTGATCATCACCCTGCTAGTTATCGATGTGTGTTTTTTTTTTTTTTGGGGGGGGGGACTCTGACATGAGGAAGTAAAATCATGCCACTAACAGGGACTGTATCTGCTACTTAATGTGGGTGTTCATAAATATGGAGCAATAATGACCAGGCAAATGAAACTTGACAAAGTTATCCTAAACCAACCAATTCTCAACCAGGGTTCCTCCAAGGTTGTCTAGGAGTTCCTTGAGCTATGGCTAACGGTCTACCCATCTGATGGCACCCGAATAGTTTCAGGTCCAATGCCACCTGTCAGAGCCAGTGGCATGACTGCAATGGTGTCATTTTGTGCACCCCTCCTATAGGTAACATTCTTCAGACATATCACCACCAACGTAAGGAGAATTTTCCCAGTGACCCCTGATGGACTAATCTTACCAGAGGTTTCCCTTAGAACATTATTTCAAGGGTTCCTCTGGGGTAAAAAGGTTGAGAAAGGCTATCCCAAACTAAAAAATACATTTTTTTAGTATAACATTATTAAATGTTATATTTTGAAAGTGTTTCCTCGCTAAGAACTGCTGCACAGATAGTTGCAGTTCAAGAACATGACTCAGAGTCGTTTTGTGCCTTCATTGGTACATTGTTTACATCCATCACAATAATACTATGAGGGGATATTTTTCAAAGCGAAAAAAAAAAGTAATGTATTGTTTTAATATGTTCAGGGCACATTAGGAAAATCTTTAAAAACTAGTCTGAGAGCTGGTTTTATTTAAATTGATGATGAAAACTTCAATCCAATATTTCATCTCCCAAAATTCACACAGGAAGGAAAGCTGCATAAAATCAAAGTACATTTTACATGGAGAAGTGACATGGTAAGAGGATAATCGAGCCTTGTTCTTTAAATTGCTGATTCATTGTTAGAAATGTTTTCTATTTTCCAGTCCGTAATGATTTTTTGTAGTCTGTCTTTTCAGTGGGGGATGAATTTGTACTGGGCTTTTTCAAATGGCCAATTAATAAGGAGCTTTGTGAACCTTTATTTGGACACATTAAAGTACTTTCTTGTGGTAATGATTTATTTGAACTATGAGTAAGTTTAATGCGGATATCCAGCTTTAGTTTCAGTTTAAATAGTTTGTTCGGGCCTAGCTGGTCCAAATGAACTATTTCCCTCAGCAGGGAGTCAGAGAGGCAGGATGGAGATATCAGTATCTCCAACTCAGCCAGTCAGTGGAAGCTTGTATTCACTGATAGAAGACAAAGCTGCCTATGTATGGCTGAGTTCCACTGATCATCAGTGCCCTGATTATTAGTGCAGGCCCAACAGTGCCAATCAGTGCCCATCGGTTCTGCCTATCAGTGCCCATCAGTGCCACCTATCAGTACCCATCACTGCCACATATCAGTGCCCAACAGTGCCGCCTATCAATGCCCATCAGTGCTACCTATCAGTGCCTATCAGTGCCACATATCAGTGCAGCCTTATCAGTGCCTCCTCATCAGTGCCCATCAGTTTCATCTCATCATTACTGTCTCATCAGTGTCGTCTCATCAGTGACACTTCATCAGTGCCCATCAGTGCCATATATCAGTGCGCATCAGTGCCCATCAGTACTGCCCATCAGTTCCACCTATCAGTGCCCATCAGTTTCATCTCATGATTGCTGTCTCATCAGTGTCGCCTCATCAGTGACACTTCATCAGTGGCCATCAGTGCCATATATCAGTGGGCATCAGTGCCCATCAGTACTGCTCATCAGTGCCCATCAGTTCCACCAATCGGTGCCCATCAGTGCCATGTATCAGTGCAGCCTCACCAGTGCCTTTTCATCAGTGTCCATCAGTGCTGCCTCATCAGTGCCCATCAGTGCTGCCTCATCAGTGCCACCTCATCAGCACCCATCAGTGCTGCCTATCAATGTCCATAATTGCAGCCTATCAGTGCTATCTATCAGTGCACATCAGAGTCCATCAGTACTTCCCATCAGTGGTGCCTATCAGTGCCCATCAGTTCCACCTATCAGTGCCCATCAGTGCCCATCAGTGCAGCCTCATCAGTGCCACCTCATCAGCGCCCATCAGTGCTGCCTATCAGTGCCCATAATTGCACCCTATCAGTGCCCATCAGTGCATCCTCATCAGCGAACATCAGTGAAGGAGAAAAATTACTTATTTGTAAAATGTATAGCAGAAACTTAGAAAAACATTTTATGTTTGTTCAGCAAAAAATAAAAAACCCAGTGGTGATTAAATGCCACCAAAAGAAAGCTATCTGTCTCAAAAAAGTGATAAACATTTTGTTTGTGGACAGTGTTGCAAGACCGCGCAATTGTCACTCAAGGTGCGAGAGCGCTGAACGCTGAAAATTGGCCTGGGCAGGAAGGAGGCACAAGTGCCCAGTATTGAAGTGGTTAAAGTGGAACTAAAGGTAATTTTTTTTTCATTTTGTATAGAGTAAGGGAGGGTTATAACCCTTGTCAGCTTTTTTTATTGCCATCTGTATTCCAATGGGGAGATTTCTCTTCACTTCCTGTCCCAGTGACAAAACAGGAAATGCAAGGAAATCCTTCCAAAGTGCGTGAATCTCTGGTTGATGCCAGGGTCAACAGAAGTAGTGTCTCCATTGGAAGATTACCCCTCTATCACCAGTCTGGAGATAACTCAAAATTTTGGATTTTCTAACACTAACACTAGCTGTATTTACAATTACATTTAAGTACTTTAACCGCCTCCCGCCCGCCATATAGTCCAATGACGGGCGCAAGGCAGTTCTCTCATTCTGGGAGGACGTCATATGATGTCCTCCCATTCTCACTGCGCATGCGCGGCTCTGGGAGCGCGCAGCACGATGATCAGTGGTGCGCTGTATCCCTCGGACACAGCGGATCACCAATCCACGGAAAAAGAGCCAAAGATGTCGGCTTGGTCATGCGATCAGCTGTGTCCAATCATAGCTGATCACATGTAAACAGGGAAATGCTGGTTATTGGCATTTCTCTCCTCACGAGCTGTCACGCTGACAGCTCGAGAGGAGAGCCGGTAATCTGCTTTCTGTGGAGGGGACATGTACACTGGTCATCAGGGCACTGTAGCCCCAGCAGTGCCACCTGTCAGTCTCTATCAGTGCCATGTTTCAGTGCTCATCCATGCCACCTGCCAGTGCCCATCAGTGCCACATTTCAGTGCCTACCAGTGCACATCAATGCCACATATCAGTGCCCATCTGAGCTGCCTTTCAGTGTCACCCATCAGTGCTAGTCAGTGCCACCTATCAATGCTGCCAATCAGTGCCACCTATCAGTGCCAGTCAGTGCCACCTATCAGTGCCAGTCAGTGCCGCCTATCAGTGTGCATCAGTGCCGCCTATCAGTGACCATCAGTGCTGCCTAGCAGTGCTGCCTAGCAGTGCCAGTCAGTGCCACCTAACAGTGCCAGTCAGTGCAACCTATCAGTGCCACCTATCAGTGCTGCCTATCAGTGCCATATATGAGTGCTGCCTTTCAGTGCCCATCAGTGATGCCTGTCAATGCCCATCAGTGCCACCTACCAGTGCCTCCTCATCAGTTCCCATCAGTGCCACCTATCAGTGCCCATCAATGCAGCCTATCAGTGCCCATCACTACAGCCTCATTAGCGCACATCAGTGAAGGAGAAAAATCACTTATTTACAAAATGTTATAACAAAAACTAAGAAAAAACTTTTTTTTTCAAACTTTTCAGTGGTTTTTGGTTTATTATATTTCAGAAAAAATAAAAAACCCAGAGGTGATTCATTACCACCAAAAGCTCTATCTGTCACAAAAAAATTATAAAAATTTCATATGGGTACAGTGTTGCATGACCGCGAAAGCTGGAAATCGGCCTGGGCAGGAAGGGGTTATAAGTGCCCTGTAGGCAAGTGGTTAATGAATTCATAACTTCATTCATATAGCCTGGAGTTCATTTTTAACCAATGACAACATGGGATTTGGAATCTCCATGAGCTTTGTTTCATTTCAGAATGGAGAACAGGGAAGGGGGCCAGTAAATATGTCATGTTTAACTGCCCCTTCCTTTTCTGAATGAACACAGTGAGTGGTCAGTAATGAAACATAGTAAACTGTGTGTACCATGCTTCTGTTTGTGAATGAACAAGAAGACTGTGCAGAGTTGTTCCTGTTCATTAATTCTGCGCAGCTGAGACTGCAGAAATAGAGATTGAGGACTGTGTAATCAATCACTTTCTCTGTCTCAAAAGTGAGATATCAGCGGTCTATTTAGATCTCTGATATTTCAACAAGCCCCCCAACAGAGCAGTTAAAAAAAGTAGAAGGTAACATTGTAAAAAATACTAGAAATAGAAAAAACCGTGTAATTAGTGCTCATTCACACAGGTTCTCTGGCATTTTTCATGCGCGGTGTAGAGTCTGACAGAAGGTACCACCTTTAAACTTGTCCATTAAGTTCAATGGGACCAGACAGGACCGCAACCATGTGTGATGTGTGCAATTGCAGTGCAGTACTGCATCATTACAGGGTAAAATTTGGTGGTAAAGAGGGGATACAACACCTCCCCTGCTGCCTGCCAATTTCCCTCTGAAAAGTGATGCAAATGTGGATTGCTCTTCAGAGGGCACCACCGTGAGTGTGAAAGAGACAAACACTCAGAGAGTACTGACCAGGGGCGGACTGACCATTTGGAAACTTGGGCACTGCCCAAGGGCCCAGGGTCAGTAGGGGGCCCCATGAGATGCCCCTGGTACCTTTTTCATAGGCTTTTTTGAGTTTGCGCAAGGACACAGGGGCCCCATGATCCCCTATTGCCCGGGGGCCCCATGAGTTGTCAGTCCGCCCCTGGTACTGACATCTGTGGAATGACATGGCAGCCAGGCAACTAGATTTTTCACAGAGTCAAAAATGATATCTTATGTACTCTTTATAACATTTTTCCTTCAACAGAGAAAGCAGGTATCCAACTTGATGATTCTCTACTTCCACATGAAATCATTTTTGGTGATATCTGCATTAACAGATTTATTGTTTACAAAACTCTAGTACGTGCTTTTACTTTTAATTGTTTATCTCATGAGAAATCATGTGCTTGGCTGGTTTTTAGACTTTTTCCTACAGAATAATGTTATTCTCATACTTGAGAAATAAATGAGTTGAGAGACTGTTCCGGTACACTGTTCAGCTCTGTATGCATATTACAATGTCTGTTGATTGTGTTTGGAAACATAAGTCAGCTAGATTTCCAAGTCAAGAGACAGCGTTCGCTGCTAAATATAACAAAAAATGAGCCAACAGCTTTAGATAACAACTTTGGCCACTCAAAAAAAGATACTTTTCAATCAGTTACTGTATAATGTTTGCTTGCCTGTACAATATTTTCTTCTTCATAGGCAGTTAGTATTTGGTTCTATTTAGCACTCCTCATGCTGTATAATTAGATAAAGCTGTACTAGATATGCAGCGATACGCAAGAGAGATGCTAAGTTTAAGCCTTTTCTGATTGGATGAGGTGGAGATCTTGACTTCCCCACCCCACATCTCCACCTTGTCCAATCACAGAATGCCTTGTATTCTTTGAGAAAATGCAAAGTGTTTTCTGAATGGTACCCACTGCAAATGAGTGAGCCCTAGTGTTCCTTATGCATCAGAACAGCCACTCGGCATGGAACTTGGAAGATAGAGGCGACCACCATTGTAACAGTGTCTACTACAGTGATTTCCTGCTTTCATAGGGATCTGCCAGGTATGAAATATGCATACCTACATGGGTCCAAGCTGGATTAATGTAACTATGCAAATACTGTATATCCATGTATACAGAATTTGGAACGCCCCCAAAGCTCTACAAACTTCCCCCTGCAGTCCAAAGCACAAATCAGGTGCCAAAGTTCAAAAAACTCATCCAGGCTTGCAGAAACAGATTGGAACAGAAGGTGGAAACGCTGCACACTGGAACCCAGCCACTACAGCTGTGCTCAAACGTTTGCATACCCTTGGAGAATTGGTACAGTAAAAACATGAGTGAGCACAAAAACACATTTCTTCTATTTCTTATAGGATTCATATTCAGCTATAGGTCATAACAGAATGGCACAACCATAGACAAAACATGGCAACAAGTAACCAAATGAAATGCCCCCTGTTCAAAAGTCAGATCCCCTTAGTTCTTCATACTGTGTATTGCCCCCTTTAGCATCAATGACAGTGTGCAGTCTTTTGTAATAGTTGTCTATGAGGCCACATATTCTTGCAGGTGGTATAGCTGCCCATTCATCTTGGAAAAATGCCTCCAGGTCATGGAAACTCTTTGGTCAACTTGCATGAACCACACATTTGATATCTCCCAAGAGTAGCTTGATGATATGAAAGTCAGGAAACTGTGAAGGCCACTCACCACCAATACCTTCACTTTTTCTGCTGTAACCCCTGGAGGGTCAACTTGGCCTTATGCTTAGGGTGATTGTCATGCTGGAAAGTCCAAGAGCGTCCCATACACAGCTTTCATGCTGAAGAATGCAAATTGTCTGCCAGTATTTTCTGCTAACATGCTGCATTAATCTTGCCATAATTTTTCATAAGATTGCCCATGCCTTTAGAGCTCACAAACCCCCAAAACATCCTTGAGCCACCACCAGGTTTCACAGTGGGAACGGTATTCTTTGTTTCTATAAGTCTTCTTGACCCCTCTCCAAGCGTAGAGCTTATGGTTATGACCATAAAGCTCTATATTGTCCTTGCCACTCCGGATTACAGTGTGCCAGAAGCTGTGAGGCATTTCAAGGTGTTGTCGGGCATATTGTAACTGGGCATTTTTTGTGGAATTGGAGCAGAAAAGGCTTCTTTTTGGAAACTCGATTGTGCAGCTTATTTTTGTTCAAGTAGCATTGTATTGTGCTCCTTGAAAGAACCACACCAACCTTTTCCAGAGTATCCTGTATTTCTCCTAAGATTACCTGTGGGGTTTTCTTTGTATCTCAAACAATATCTCTTGCAGTTGTGGCTGTAACCACTGGAGAGTCAACTTGTGCTTAGGTCATTGTCATGCTGGAAAGTCCAAGAGCAACCCTTGCACAGCTTTCGTGTAGAAGAATGCAAGTTGTCAGCCAATATTTTCTCACAACATGCTGCATTCATCTGGCCATCATTTTTCACAAGATTCTTCATGCCTTTAGAGCTCACACCCCTCCCCTCAAAAGCATCCTAAAGCCACCACTATGCTTCACAGTGCGGATGGTATTCTTGTCGCTATAAGCCTTGTTAACCCCTCTCCAAAAATAAAGCTTATAATTGTGACCATAAAGCTCCATTTTATTTTTGTTACTCAAGAATACAGTGTGACAGAAATCATGAGATGTGTCATGGTGTTGTCAGGCATATTGTAACCAGGCTTTTTTGTGGCTTTGGAGCAGTAAATGCTTCTTTCTGGCAACCTGGCCATGCAACTCATTTTTGTTGACGTGTCATTGTATTGTGCTCCTTGAAAGACTCACACATCTTTTTCCAGAGCAGCCTGTATTTCTCCTGAGGTTGCCTCTGGGTTTTTCTTTGTGTCCCGAATAATTCTTCTGGCAGTTGTGGCTGCAATCTTTCTTGGTCTACCTGACCTTGGCTTGGTATCAAAAGATCCCCAAATTATCCACTTGTTAATATGTGACTGAACAGTACTGACTGGCATATTCAAGGGTTTGGATATATTTTTATATCCTTTTCCATCCTTATAAAGTTCCATTACCTTGTTACACAGGTCTTTTCACAGTTATTTTATGCTCCCCATGGCTCAGTATCTAGCCTGCTCAGTGCATCCACATGAGAGCTAACAAACTCATTGACTATTCATACACACACACTAATTGCAATTTAAAAAGCAATAGATGTGGGGAATTAACCTTTGATTGCCATTTTAACCTGTGTGTGTCACCTTGTGTGTCTGTACCAAGGCCAAACATTCCAGGGTATGTAAACTTTTGATCCTGGCCATTTGGGTGATTTCTGTTATCATTATGATTTATAAAGGAGCTAAACAACTATGTGATATTAAACAACCCACAGCAGTAAAATCAGTCTGTCTATGCAGTAAAGCATTCTTGCTATGCTCACTGTGGAACCTAAGGGGTTAATTCTCTGCATTGTGTAAAAAGGCCATTTGATCCTGTATTCTCTGCTCCTCCTCTTCACATGTCCACATCTTATCTCCAAAACAGATTGAACCCGTAGCCATTCTGCACATGCTCAATTTAGTGTGTATTGCTAGAGAGGTTTTTATTTTCCTTGGGAGAGTGCATGTGATCAACACAGGGCCAATCAGCACTGTCCAGAGAGAGGTCAGGGGTTTCAGACCCTCCTACGTCCTCACGGAGCGGATGTCGATGACGAAACGCGTAGGGCGGAGCTTGATTGATGTGACGTCATTACGTTTTTGGCTGCTAGCTACTGCGCATGTGCTGAGTAGCCAGGCTCGTTTATGTGATTGCTGTTATGCTGTTGATGCTGGTGTCGGCTGGGACACCTCTTGAGTAAGTGCAATGAGTACCTAATAAAGGAATTGGTTTTTATAATATTGCACCATGAAGTCTTTCTGTTTCTCTCGAGTGCTTGGCATTTCCCCCCATGGATACGTTTGAAGGTGGTCCTTTATCTATTGGAGAAGTGGATTTTCGATTAATTACAAAGTTTTTCATCCTGTTATTTCGATCGATGAGGATCGGTGTGTTGCAGAGTTTCCGTTTCTGAAGATATATTTATGGATGATCTGCCATTATATTATCAAGGTTTTTTGGTGAAATTTTTCATATTTAAACACTTTTTTTGCACAAAAGTTTTTTGCACTTAAAAGTTTTTTTATTTTTTTGTGGTATTGGCATATATATATTTTTTTCTGGACTTATGATTTGATGATTTCTTTATATATATTTATATATTTATACACATTTACTAGCGCAAATTATTTATTTATTGGTACACTTTATATATGGTGATTTTTTGCAGCTGGTACACTATTAGTAAGTTATATAATTTTGACCATAGGCGCTATTATTAATTTTTCTTATCAATGACAAAATGTAATTATTTCTGCCATTTATGCAAACTTTTAATCACAACTGTCTATAGATAGGTAAGGTTTACCTATCTATATACAGTAGTGGCTGAGTTTCAGTGTGCACCGTTTACACCTTCTATCTTCTGATCTGTTTATGAAAATATATCTTCAGCTTTAAGGTGCAATGCATAAAATCTTTGTTTTTGTGTTTGGATTTTCTTTAACCACTTTCCGTTTGCCTGCTCGCCCTCAATGTACTGTGAATGGGATGCAGCTACAGGACCAGCGAGATGTGTCCATTGAACACAGCAAAATGAATATTCCGGTGAACGGGACCTGGTGGTTATGTGATTGCTATGCGATCACATGATCACAATGACAACAAAGCTGTTATGAATCAATCATGCATGTAAGGTATCACCACAAACGTCAGAACGAGGGCAGTAATTCTAGAAATAGATCTCCTGTGTAAATCTAAAGTGTTGACATGTAAAGGCTTTTAAAATGTCGCCTATGGATATTAAACATTTATGTAGTGTGTCTCCATTGCACGGACATGCACACTTTTAAAGCATGTCATGTCTGGTATCCATTTACTTGGTGCAACATCATCTTTTTTATGTAATCAAACAATTGGGCAATATATTGTGTTTTTGTGCATTAAAATTCTAAAAAGTATATTTTTTACTAACAAATTGCATTTGAAAAATCACTGCACAAATACTGTGTGGCATAAAAATTGTTAACACCCACCATTTTATTCTCTAGGGCCTCTACTTTAAAAAAATATATCATGTTTGAGGGTTCAAAGTAATTTTCTAGCAAAAAAACCCCCTGTTTTTTCATGTAAACAAAAAGTGTCAGAAAAGGTTGTCTGCGAGTGGTTAGAAGAGTGGGTGGTGTGTGGAATAAGCTTCTAATGTTGGCCCTTAAATGCCAGGATAATAGAAGCAACCTCTCAAATGACCTCTTTTTGGAAGGTAGAAACTCCAAGGTATTTCCTAAGGGGCATGGTGAGTATTTTGCAGATCTCATTTGTTGCCACAAGTTTTTGTAAAACGAAGGAAGAAAACGAAAATTTATTTTTTCATTTGCTTTATTTTCTATTTCAAAACCCATGACAAAAATTATATCTGCTAAATAGTCATCATGATTTGGTTGTCTACTTTCCAAAAAGGGGTCATTTAGGGGAGTGTTCATTCTATCCTGGCATTTTAGGGCCTCTGAAACTGTGATAGGTAGTGAGGAAGTGACATGAGGAAATATGCTCTTTGAAAGTCTGGAGGTGGCCATTAGATTTTCAGGGCCTGTATGTAGCTAGGCTGCCAAAAAGTCTCTCACATCTGGTATCCCCATACTCAGGAGAAGTATAAGAATGTATTTTGGGGTGTAATTCCACATATACACATGGCATGCATGAGCAATATATCATTTAAGTGACAACTTTGTGTAAAATAAAATAATTTTTTTTATAATTTTCCAAAAATTTTTGAAAAAAAAATAAAATCTTCCATGGACTCAACATGCCTCTCAGAAAACTCTTTGGGGTGTCTACTTTCTAAAAAGGGGTCATTTGGGTTTTTTTTGTACTGCCCTCGCATTTTGGCACCTCAAGAAATGTGATAGGCAGTCAGAAAGTAAAAGCTGCGTAAATTCCAATATATACCATAGTTTGTAGGTGCTATAACGTTCACACAAACCAATTAATAAACACGTATTGGAACTTTTTTTACCAAAGACTTGTAGCAGAATACATTTGGCTTAAATTTATGACTAACTTTGAGTTTACTGGATAAGTTTTATAACCGAAAGTAGAAAATATCTGGGTTATTTTTAAAAACATTCTCATTTTTTTTAGTTTAGTTTATATCACAAAAAAAAATAAAATACCCAGCGGTGATCAAATACCACCAGAAGAAAGTTCTATTTGTGTGAAAAAGAACATAAATTTTGTCTAGGTACAATGTTGCATGACCGCCCAAGTACCAGTTGAAATAGCGCAGTGCCAAATATCAAAACATGGCCTGGTCATTAAGGGGGGTAAATCTTCCGGAGTGTTTATACATCTAACAAAGTAATATTTATCAACCCACTCAATAAAATTTTACTTTAACTAAAAATTCACCCTTTGCAGCTTCTTTACTTTTCCTGTTTCTTTTAGTCTACCCAATGATTCTATCTTTCCCTGCTCACTTCTGCGCTCTCACTAGGGAGATTAACTCTCTCTATTTGTACTGTTGACCATCATCATAACATTTTGAGGTGTCACCAGAAAAGAGGGGAAATCTTCCACTGGAAATATACTGTATGTTCTAGGATCAACTATCTAAGGAAGGATTTCCTTTACTTTGGAGAAATTACCTCTGCCTTCCTATTGGGTCTACATGACAGGTTGTATTCAGAAACCTGAAATAGGGTTTTAACCATCCATAGTGAGAATAAAAAGTTTGGGCTTTAGATATATTTAAAATTAATCTGGCCATATACAGATTGAAATTTGTCTGTTTCAGTAGTGTGTGGCTGTCCCTACTCAACAGAGGTCAATTGTTTTGCTGGGAATCAAGTTGGAAAACTTTTGTTAATCAGCAACTGCAGCCAATTGGCTGATCAGTGTATTCTGGCAGCACAGAATTCCACTGACAAAATACAGTGTCTCAGGGGGGATTCTTTTATCCATCTCATTTGTGTAGATGGAGGAATCTGTTATTTTTTTTTCATTTAGTCAGCTGGCTGAATGAAACAAAAACTGCCTATGTATGGGCTATTTTAAACCAAGGTTTTCATCATTCTAATGACTAATATTTCTTATTCAATATTTTTATTGAGATAAATAACAGAAATAAATGCAAACACTTGTGCAAAATGTGTAGAAAAACCGTACAACATACAGTGGCAAGAGGAATAAATGGTGAGTTACTGTACATAAGAGGTTGTTCACATAGTACTTGCTTAGTTTGTAAGCAGTAACACACATAAGGAAATATATGGGTCATGGTATTTGATGTTAATCTACTTTGTGGTGTCAAGTGTAAGGGGTGCCAAATGGCAAACATAGTTAGCGGAGGCCATATCTGGGCAAAAGGTAGCATTGCAAGAATTGAGATGGCACAGTATATTTAAGAGATACTAGGGAAAGATGCACAACCAGGTATCCACTGTACGTTATCTGTTATATTAAGAACTGGAGTGTGAACAAATGCATAGGAAGAAAGATTGGGGAAAGGGATATGTCCTGGGGATGGCATGACACTGGATACGGGATAAAGGAGTGATGGCATTAGGTCATCATGGTAGTAGCAAAGGGGGTAAGAAATGCGTTAACCAAGGTCACCATAGTTTCTCATATTTGTGCACTTTGCCTAAATAGATAGCTTCAACTATAGCATGGCCTGAGTAACTCTATTCTTAGTTTCAGTTATACAAAGTTTAGGAAATAATGACTGATGTTTCAGTCTGAAGTTTTGATGGAGTCCTTGGACTTTTAAGAGCACTCATGACAGTCCTGCATAGTGCTCATGAGTTGGTGATCCTCAAAGGTGTACAAAGATAAGTGGAAGTCAGGCTCCAAAGGTTCCACCAGGAAAATAAGAGGAGCAGTAGGGGAGCCCTTATATTGTAGTATGTGGATGATGTAAGAAATGTATAAGGTGAGAGTAGGCAAGAACGAATACAACTTACACTGGTAAGGTTGTGAATGAGCAAGTGGTATTCAGGTAGAGAATATCTCCATGCAGGACAAAGCGTAGGTTGCTCTCGATGCCTCTAGGAACTTGGTCCTAGGTACTTATGTGGGGCATCACCCAACACATCCCTGCTACCAAAAGCATGGAAACTAACAATGGCAGAATTCTTTGTGAACATCGCTAAACTGAGGAAGTGGCATATTCTAGCTATGAAATACGTCTTTGGAGTTAAGTAATTAATGAATGACATTTCATATCTGAATTAAAAATAATAACTTTGATCCCATTCCTAAGCATCAACACACGCCACCATTGGCACCTCTCTTTCTCCTTTACAAACCTTATCCACATGGCCAGCTGTATTTAATTTTGTCCTCGCAAGCCATCTGTTCTGTTCTGGGTTCCTGCTACTTGCCTATCCCACTTCCTGTGTAACCAGATTGGAAAAGTTGAGATAATTTGTGTAGGCCATTACCATTCAAATAAAGTAAATCTAACATTGGTTTCACTGATACTAATAAAATTTAACAATGTTTCTCATATTTGGAGAAAAAAAAACTTAAAACAAAAGATGGTCATAGCTATACACCCTCCAATCCATTAGGTTATCAGTACCTTTCTGTTTAAACCATCAGCATACAAGTTTCAGTTTTCGAGTAGCAGGCACTTTTGCAATCTGCCCCTGGTTTGGTTCTTGCTACCAGCTACATTTGGCTGATCTGCTAGGTAGGAAAAGTGAACTTTGGAAAGTGAAAATTTGCTCAGTCATAACTCCATCCAATGTACTGCTCTATTGTGTTTCACTGACTTAAGCTGGCCATGGTAGTAGTATTATTTAGATTGAAACTTCTTGCTTTAAAAACATTTGTTTGATTTTGTAATCGTTAGTGGGGTCAAATTGACATTTGTTTTTTGACTGCAGTGATGAGAAAATTCAAAGCATAATTCTAGCAAAATATGTGTAGAGATACTCTCATGAGGGTTGCTGTGTTGTGAATACCCCTAAGCTCTCTCTGCACAGCCAATGAATCAATGAAGGTGGGACAACTTCCTTCTTATGTACAAAGCCAGACTGTTCTTTTCTTGAAAATGTCAGTCGTCACGGTTCAGTAGCAGCAGTCCTTTAATAGTGAGGAACTGGAAGCCCCTCAAAAATCAAAAATCAGCTTAACTTCTCATAACTTCATGCAGGGATATCGTCTCTCCCCCTGTAGCTACATGGGTTGCAAACACTATCATCTCTCCTGGCTTCTTGGAAAATCTCCCGAAAGAAGGATAAAAGATTAAGCCCAGTGCCGTCCATAGAAATATTGCTACGTGTGGCAGTCTTTCCCCTTGTAGATCCCAGAGAGTGCTGCTGTACTCACTCTGTCCTCTTCGCTCCCTGCTGCTCCAGGTCCCAATCCCATTCACATTACACTGCTGAATATATCCTCCCAAGCCAACCCAAGCCAAACCTGGAGGCTACCCCCCTCTAGACCTACTGGACCCCTCCCAGGAACCGACAGTGTTCTCAGCACTCCATCTTCAACCCTACTCCTCTGTCATCCTTACTCTCCCATATTTATGGGTCAGTCCGCCACTCTACCAGAGCCTCCAAAACTGGGATTGGCTGGACTCCGATAAACATGCAGATTAAGCCTCCACTCCTTCCTGCTTACCAACTTCTGGAAGGTTCTATGGTCCTCCAGATTCAGGAGGTGTCAATAGACCCACAACCTGTTAAGTCATCCAGCTGACCTGCAATAACCTGACCTCAATCAAAGACTCACACAGTTACCATGAGTCATACACAATGATTTTACCTGCAATACATTACACTATTCTAGCAGCACACTTAAAGGGTGCTACATGTGTATTTTCATTCAGAAAAAGTCCATTCAGTCACCTAAAACATTAAAAGTACTTACAAATGACATTTGTCATGTTCTCAAATGTACTGAGAATTTTCAAAATAATATTTGTTTGATACTCTGCTAATATATGGCCAGCTTTAGATAACAGCAAATTCACTGACTTTTGCTTGTCTAATTATAAAATCAGGTAGAGTTACCCTTCTGACTTCCGTTTCAGTTGTGGGGGTAAAATGTAGCTTGAACCATTGAGCTATGTAAGCAATAGATTTATTTTTTAGTAAAGTGGATTAGGATAGCCTAAAAAATGTGAAAGAGTGTGGAGCACTACCTAATGGCTTTTAATGGTATCCTATAAACCAGATTTACTGGAAAGAATGAAATGAAAGAAACAATATTCTTCCAATTAGTTCCTAGGTTGTTCAAGCCAATAGGAAACATTTGTTGATTTCTGCCGAGCACCAGCGCTGGCATTTGGAACATAACATAAAATAATAGGGATTAATCTCTTATTTTATAACAGAAAGCAAAGCTTTCCAGATTATTACTATCCATCCAAACTATTACTGTATGGCACAGATACAACCTAATATTCCAAATTGCATACCGCTGTTTCAGCCTATTTGTTCCTCATCAGTGTAAAGCAGTACATCAGTCTGATGTGGGCCTCTTATGGAGTAGCTATTGTCAGGATATTTGTATTGAAGTATTTCCATATTCGAGACAAAACTATTACAGCAGGGCAGTAATGGGCTGTGAGCAAACTCGATTCACAATAACAGTTAACTATTTTTATTTTTTTTTGCAGAAGTGATTCAGTCTTCTACTTTGCAGTAACGTTGGTGTTGCCAAACCCCCTGTAGCACCCTTCTAGTTAGGCCACTAGGTAAATTTTTGTTTTTGGCTCCTGGAGCAGTGGCAGTTTGGTTTGGTCTGGTCTGTTCAGGGCTTCATAGTCTGGGAGTTTAATTGCTTCCCCCTGCCTCTCGAAGACATTTCTGGAGCTTATGGAGGGAGAATTCAAATGACCAGCCTGAATATTGAGCAGGGCCTAGCCAATCCCTGGGGAGGTGTGCCCAGATGGTGGCTGGGATGCTGTTAAATAGTCTGGAGTCCTGCTGAAGTAAGGGATCTGAGGGCTGAGAGAAGGGGGGGGGGGTACTTGGTTCTTGAGCTCGGGGGGGGTACTTGCCTCTTGGGCCCTTTGGATTGGATGCTGGACAACTTTACCAGAGGCTGCACCTATGAACTGATTTTGTACCAGGATCCTGTGAGTAGAGCCTCATTACCTCACCCCAATTCCCTTTCTGTTACAAGTAAGTACAAGTTTCACTGACTCCTGCAGCTTCAGACACTGTTGGTTAGATTTACTAAAACTGATGCACTTAGATTCTGGTACAGCTGTGCATGGCAGCCAATCAGCTTCTAATGTCAGCTTGTTCAATTGAGCATTGGCAATAAACCCTGGAAGCTGATTGGTTGCTATGCAGACTTGTCCCAGATTTTGCACTCACCACTTTTAGTAAATAAACCCCTGTGTAACAATTTAACCTAAGTTCACATAAGAAGCATTGAAGTTTTTCAAGTTGTTCCCTCACCATCTCAATTCCCCCTTCCCCCAACAGTGACCCAGAACATCAGCTCCTTTTCTTTCCCAGGGCTTCTGGTTTGTGGTTACATTAGAGGCTAAAAAGGCTAAAGGGCATCAGAGTCAATGTCTGGAGGAGGAGGACAGCTTCACTTCTTCCCCTCTGAGCCTTGGCAATTAATTGATTCAGAGTATCTGCAGATATGGAGATCAATGATGGCTTCTTTTATTGCCTATTTACTTTTTGTTCAATTAAGCTTTGTTCAATTAAGCTTTGGCAATAAAACCTGGAGGCTGATTGGTTACCAGGCACAGCTGTACCAGATTCTGTGTGTAGCAGTTTTAGTAAATCCCCTCCAATGCATCTTTCTCTCCATTCAGAGGAGAAAGAAAACACAGGGGCAGCCACAGGCTGCACAGTGACTGATAACTGTGATAGCCAATCAGAGGTTATCACAGCGATTAGGTGACCAGGAATCTGGGAGTTCTGAGTCCCAATTTTTAGTATAAGACCCAGGGTTCTTGATGAGAGCCCGTTCTCAGTGCTGGGAGTGGGCTGTGCGGCGTGCTCCCAGAACAGACACAAGTGTTCATATATGCCGTCTCATGGACAAAGACTCGTTTCCATGGCCACATATACAGTGCTCAGCATAAATGAGTACACCCTAACAGATTTGTCAGAAAACCTTTACTTTCCTTTCAGAATCAACATTTTCTATAGAACACTATACTACAAAATACTTCCACAAGTGCGGGCCATTGATTGCAAACATGATTTGTTAATTTGCACACACAAAAAAGTATTTTTCCTAACAAATTCATTCAAGACCATGTTGCAAAAATGAATATACCCCAATGAAAGTCTTAGAAGCAAAGCTAAATTTTAGACAACAAAATCCTATTCAACTGCAGGTGAGTCTAATTATTCATTAAACAGGTGCTCAGAAGACAGTTGATTATAAAAGAGAGTTACTTAACAAAGAAAACCCCTTCCCATTTCATGCTATCAGCAATGGCACCTCATGGAAGAAAAACGTCACAAGAGAAAGAAAATAATTTCTTTACACAAGAAAGATGAAGGCTACAAGAAGATCAGCAAAGCTTTACTTACCAGTCAGAATACTGTAGCAAAAGTGATACAAAAATTTACCAAAGATGGAACTGCAACCATCTCAGAAACATTTAGGCTGTCTACGAAAGTTAACACCTCAACAGGAGCGTCTTCTGACAAGAAGGGTTGAAGAAAACTACCATGCAAGTTCACTGCAGTTAGCTAAAGAAGTAGAAAACCAAACTGGGGTGATTGTTTCCCCTGACACAATATGGCCTACACTGCAGAGGAATGGCATGCATTGGTGTTGTCCATGAAGGAAGCCTCTTCTAACTTCCATGCTCAAAAACACCCAGCTAGAATTTGCCAGGGCCCATGCTGAAAAAGAAGAAGACTACTGGGACTCTATACTCTGGAGTGATGAGACCAAGATAAATGTTTTTGGAACTGATGGCTTCAAAACTGTATGGTGTTGCAAAAGTGAGGAGTACAAAGAAAAATGCATGGTGCCTCCAGTTCAACATGGTGATGGCAGAGTCCTTCTGTGGGGCTGCATGAGTGCTGCCGGTGTTGGGGAGCTGCATTTCATTAATGGTATCATGAATTCACAGATGTACTGCTCTATATTGAAAGAGAAGATGCTACCATCACTCCGTGCCCTTGGTCGTCGTGCACTTTTCCAACATGACAATGATCCAAAACACACATCTAAGGTCACTGTTGCATTTCTGAAGAAGAACAGGGTGAATGTCATTCAGTGGCCAAGTATGTCTCCTGATCTGAACCCAATCGAACACCTATGGGGAATTCTGAAGAGACAAGTTGTACATCACTCTCCATCCAGCATCCAGGCTCTAAAAGAGGTCGTTCTTGAAGAATGGAAAGAGATGTTTCAATGTCGCCAACTTGTTTATTCCATGCTTACAAGACTTGGTGCTGTCCTTTCAAATCATGGAGGTCATACAAAATATTAGATATAGTAGCTTTTGTTGTTTGATGTATTCATTTTTGCATCAACTAATTTGAGTAAAACTGAAGATTTTGTAATCTAAGTTATATTATTACCCTTACTTTCATGTAATGAGCCAAACAAATGTTCTATAAAACTCAGTTTTGTCAAAATTTTGGAAATTGTTCTTGTGTTCATTGAGGTATTGATTAAAGTTTTACTTTTCAAAAGGGGTGTATTTATTTTTGCTGAGCACTGTATGAGTACAGGCGGTGTCAATCGGTTAAGAAGTTAAATCTGCTTATATGTTGCTTTTCCTGCGTAATTGCTACCTCCATCAAAACGCTAATGATTTTTTTTAATTAAATTTTTTATATTCAAGAAAAAATGTTTTACAATTTCTTTACAAAAAAGAACACACAAAAACCCATTAACACTACATTCAAGTAGAAAACGTGTCCCTGTATCCACCTGCCCTCCCTACCCCGAGTCCCAAGACCTTCAGGAAGAAGAGACTTGGAATCTAACACACTGTCCATAACAATTAAACCAATAAACACTTGGTGTGTTAAGGAGATTCTTTTCAATGAATATGAACATTTTGAATGAAATCTTTTCATTTTCATTATATAACTTTTTTAGACCCAATACCAGCATCATTAAGTCTCTGTGCTTCTCTATGCAATGCAGAGAGATCATGGCTATTGGCCATGGGTAATACTCACATGTGATGCTGAGCCTCCATGACTGAACAAACCAAAATTCAATTAATAAAAGTTGTGGGACAGAGATAGTCAGGCTGGGAGGGGAGATGGGGCAATAGATGATGCTGGATATTCTCCAGCCAGGAAATGAGACAGGCTCTACCTAAATCACTGCAACTTCTAATGCACATGCAGTCAAATCAGAGTAAGCAATTTCAGTACAGTAGAGGAGCCTGTTCAACTGTGCAAGACTGAAGGCAAGGCTGGAGTCCAGCTTTAAGCAGATTGCCCAGTTTACATAAACATTTTGGAGAATCTAAAATTCATGTCAGAGAATTTATATAGGCTAAATGGATTGTTTTTTTTTAAATATCTGCCTGGAGATCTTTTTTTAATACAGTTTATACCTTACCTTTCAGCTTTTATGCCTATATGTAGACGCAGACACATATTCAAGCCAGCTATATTAGCATTTTTCTGCACGTCATCATACTGATGCATAATTCAACAGCACTTCAGTAAATTAGCTATAAAAAGAACATTTAGTCACATAGTATAAGTACAATGCCAGCTTTTCCCTTTTTTGTACTCCGCAATCTGGGCCATCATCAGTGATGTGCTAAGTAATCTTGAATCGAAGAGATAGGTGCCAGAATGCTGAATGTCCTGGTTTTGAAAGACAAAATGCCAAACAAAACAAAGTGAAGCATAATAAAAGTCTATACAACTGTCTCGATGTGGGACACAAATTGCTGGCCCATAACTTTAAGCATGATTTATATTGCGCATTATTTTCTTCAGACTTCTAGAACAAAATCTTTTATTCTTCACATTATACCAAACCTATGGTCTAAAGTTAAGCCTTACTTACATAGGAATGTTCTCCTAAACCTCCATGCTTCATGTTCTTGAAGAGTCCTTTGGAAGCCCTACCACCTGAGAAGAGGAGGAAGGCCTTTTATCCCTCTCCCTGTTGGGGAAAGGGTTTGTGCTCACTTCCTTCATTCACTCCGTTCAGCAAATGAGATTGAAAGTAGGAAGCATTTTGTAAGCTTTGGCTCTCTCCAGCCTAGTAGTCTCCAAACTGCTGCCTGAGGGTCAAATGCAGCCCTTTGCTTTTCTATATCTGGCCCTTGGGGCACTATTCCTCCGACTGACGTCAAGGATGAGGCATAGCTAATGTTACATCAACATCAACAATGAGGCACTCTTTCTCCCAGTGGCACCAACAATTAGACACTGTTAATCCCACTGAAATGAACAATGGGGCATTATTCCTCCCACTGACACCAATGATGGAACACCATTTCTCCCATTGACACCAACAACGGAGCACTGTTTCTCCCACTAACAACAACGATGGGGCACTTTTCCTCCCACTAATGCAAAACACTACTCCTCCCACTGACACCAATGATAGGGCACTGTTCCTCTCACTGAGACCAACGATGGAACATTCGTTCTCCCATTGACACCAACAATGGGGCACTGTTCCTCCCACTGACAACGGTGGGGAGCTTTTCCTCCCACTAATGCAAAACACTTTTCCTCCCACTGACACCAAAATGGGGCACTATTCCTCACACTGACACCAATGATGGGGCACTTTTTCTCCCACTGACAACAACAATGGTGCACTATTCCTCCCCCTAATGCCAAAGATGCCCTGTTTACTCCCACTGATGCCAGGACAATTTCTACTCACAATGGACACAGTATGCTCCCATAAAGTCTGAAGGACAGTAAACTGGCCCTTTGGTTAGATGATAAATCTGTGTTCTAGCCAACACAAAGCTAAGGGCTCTTTTCCACCCCACACTCCTCATATGATAGCGCCAAGCCAATAAACAAGCTCCACACCTGTCACAAGTTCCTCCACACCTGAAGTACCAGGTATTTTTTTAGCTTACAGAAGCCAAAGGATGTGGACAAGGATATATGAGGATGTGCTGATGGGTATGGGGGAATTAAAGGAAACCCGTTACTTTGCCATGCACAGGCAAAAGCATAGGTTTGCTTTAAAGGCTAATTCCATCTTTCTGACCATATTTCATGGTCAGAACATGAAACACAACTCCATTCTGCAGCTCCCACCCTTACGTTTTGTACACACGATCAGAAAATTGTACGAAAAATGCTGCCTTCAAAGCGATCACATCATGTTAGTGCACAGCAATCATCCAAAATTACTCGAAGGGACAAGCATGAACATTTTTGACGTATGATACCAGATCATGCGATTTTCGTCTAACCAGTACAGTTTTCATCCAAAAATGCAGAAGAAATACATTACAATACATTACTTCACTTTCAAATTTTTATTCTGTCATACAAGAATTTTCTGAACTTTAGTAATCTGTTCACTTTCAATATGAGACTAGCATGCAAAAAAAAAAAATGGACAATAATTCATCCGATATTCTCAGATTCAATCCATCTATCAATTTATCGATTGACTTGGGTACAACCAGCCTGTCAGATTTTTAGCATTCTATTATTGACCATGGCTATAGCTGCTAGCAGTAATCATTGTATTCTGCCAACTGGGAAAGTTCCCCCAGATGCCCCCTTGTGCTGGCAAAATACAATAGCACTGCAGGAGGCATTCCCCCATCAACACTGATTGTGTTGATGATGGAATCAAGCGCTTTTCTGGACTAAAATCGAAAAGGAAGGAAAATTGATTAATTTATGGCTTGGCTTAAACCTTGGGTTGAGGATCTTCTCCCTGCAGCATTTTGTATTTTGTTTAATTATGCTCACACAACTGCATCATTTATTCACAGATCCATTCTCATGGATGTGGCCCTGAGATCACAATCTGTCCAGTCTGCTAAAGAGTGGGTAATGACAGGGGCATAAGGAAACTATTTCATAGAAAGGAAGCAGTAAAGAAGAAGCCATGGGGGTTATTTATTAAACTGGAGAATGCAAAAACTGGTGCAGCTCTGCACAGAAACCAATCAGCTTCCACGTTTTATGGTCAAAGTTTAAATAAACAAGCTGAAGTTAGAAGCTGATTGGTTACCATACACAGCTGCACCAGATTCTGAGGACACCAGTTTTAGTAAATCTCCTCAATATTGTGTTGGTGCTTCTTGTTCATTTTCTTTACTTATTTATCACCAGCTCTCTGAAATTAAATCAGGTACATAATGAGGCTTGGTCCATTTTTAAAAGCTGGCTTCTTTTTAAAATATAGTTCCAAATTAGATTTTTTTTTTGCAAATTTGCAGTTCCAGATTTGTTCAGTCAAAACAAACAATACATCCAAAATGTATGCTACAGTAAACATAGAATTGATCAAAGCAAACCTATTATGACTTTTTTGATGGCAGTTTGTAATTTTTGCTTAAAGTAGTTTTTCTTCCCTGCTGTACAAAAGTGCCGAGTAAGTTGGCTTGCCATAAATATGCCAAAATGAAAAGTTTACAGTCTGTTTTCAAATTTTCCGACTTAATGCATGCTTCAGGGCATCCTTATCCATCTAGTATTATAGAGCATACTGCACCTGATGTTCTGAAAATGTACTGTTGGATTACATAGAAAGGAAAACTGTGAATATTCAGAAAGACAATGATACGGTGAAAACAGACAGAATGTGATTACCAGGCTGTTTTTGACAGTAAACGATACATTCAGTTTGAGCGTTGTACAATGCAGCTCCAGAATGGAAATTACACTAACAATTTCAATGCCTGCGTGAATTAGAAGCTCGGATGTTACACTCCCCATGTTTATTCTGTCAAACTCTCATCACCAAAAAGGACTTAAAAATGTTACAATGCTAAGTCTTCAGTTGGCAAGTTGTCAAGCCTTTTTGACACCAGTATTCTGTAGGATCAGGAGTAAGGGTGACCATAAACAGTCAGAAAACCTAAATGGCAATAATAAGCCCTTGTGAATGTCTAGAGAACTCACACCGATTTCCTAAAATGTTGGATCTAGCTGATCTTTTAATGAGAAGGGGGTTAGAGAAGAGGTTAAAGTATATCTAAACCCAAAACCAAAAATGTAATATACTGTAGGTTATCAGTCTTTGGATTCAATTGCGGCATTGATTTATTTCCCTTTATTTTCACCTCTGGATTTTGCCAGTGTAGCACTACCCCCTTAGGAGTCGCCAGAGATTTGGGTCTCCCTACAGTCCTGCACAGCCAGTCAACATGCATTCCTCACAGACTTGCATCCAGTAGACAGTAACCAGTCCTTGAGCTTGTTTTTTGGGGGATTTTATTAGGGGATGAATAACTTGGATAGGGTAAGGGTTGTATGGGATTCCCAACAGGGACAGATCTAGACTGTCTGATGTAGAGGTGCAGTAGAAAAATCTCGGGGGGGGCAGAGGATGTGAGGTCAGTGAGACAGTCTACTGGGGGCCAGCAGGGCAGAGGATAGGGTCAGCAGTTTATAGCGCAGTCTACAGTGGTCAGTTTGTAGGATAGTGTACAGAGGATTATCAGAGCAGAAGACATTGTACAGTGGGAGAGCAGAACAGAGGACAAGGGTCAGCAGGGTGGAGAAAATGGGTTGTCAGGTGCAGAGGACAGGAGTCAGTAGGGCATAAGACATTGGTTGGCAGAGAAGAGGACAGGGTCACTGCTGGCAGAGTACTCAGCAGGTCTCCTCCTCCCTTCCCCACACTGCAAACAGCCTGGGTACTCAGATCTCCTCCAACCCACACAGCACATAGCCAGGATCAGATTCTCTTAAACACACAGCATCCATCTGCACAGTATGTAGCTGCCCTCGTACATATAACCCCCTACTCCCTCCTCCTTGCACATATCCCCCCCAATCCCTCCTCCTTGCACATATCCCCTCCAATCTCCCCTTCTTGCACATATCCCCCCTAATCCTCCTCCTTGCACATATCACTTCCCCAATCCCCCCTCCTTGCACATATCACCCCCCCCAATCACCCTGCCTAGCACATATCCCCCCTAATCCTCCTCCTTGCAAATATCCCCCCTAATCCTCCACCTTGCAAATATCACCCCCCCAACCCCCCCTCCTAGCACATATCCCCCCTAATCCTCCTCCTTGCACATATCACTCCCCCAATCCCCCCTCCTTGCACATATCACTCCCCCAATCCCCCCTCCTAGCACATATCCCCCCTAATCCTCCTCCTTGCACATATCACTCCCCCAATCTGCCCTCCTAGCACATATCCTCCCTAATCCTCCTCCTTGCACATATCCCCCCTAATCCTACTCCTTGCACATATCCCTCCCCAATCCCTCCTCCTTGCACATATCACCCCCCCCCCCCAAGTCCCTACTTGCACCTATCACCCCCCCCCCAATCCCTCCTTCTTGCACATATTCCCCTCCAATCCCCTATCCTAGCAAATATCCCTCTCCAGTGCAAATAGTCACTAATCGCTCCACTTCTAATCTCAAACACAAATTATTTTCACACCCCCTCCCACACGAACACGCACACAGAGGATCGCTAGTCTGGACTACACAGAGTTTACTTGCACCCTGCCTCCTCCAAGTCCCGGCAGAAGGAAATGTGTGCAGGTAATTAAACTGTTTACAGTCAGAGCTAGCGATCCTGTATGTGTGTGATGTGCTGTGTGGAGGAGCACTGCACTGACAGGAGGGAGAGGTCACAGCACAACCTCTCTCTTGAACACAGATCACTGCACTAGGCTGTGCACTTACGTCCCAGGCCAGCCCTGAGTGTGGGAATGGGGGAAGATACTCAGCCATCAACCAGGGGCGGCACAACAGAAATCTGGGGGGTGCAGCCCACCCCAGCATCCCCCAGATCTGGCCATGATGCTCAAGGGAACAGCAACTGAGGACAATCAATCTTCCTAGAATTATGTACAAGTCTCTTTAACAACATAAATTCTCTTCTTGGAGAGCTCACCAGCATCTCCCCCCCAGACCCCAGATACACCTCTATCCAGCTGTTGAAAGGAATCCCTGGGTAGGCGATCCAATGCCTGCCACTTTAAATATAAGACAGTTCCCGGTAGCAAGCTAATCCAGTTACTAACTAGATTGCTACTTCCCCTTTCTGGTCCAGAGGGTGTAGCTCTACTCACTCAGTCCTCTGTCTGTAAGCTGATGGGTCAGTGGCTGCTCTCAGGCCTTCCGCTGGGCTGCACCTTCCCTACTGAACAGATAGTCTTCTCTCTGGGGGTTGATGAGGTCCTGAGCTTTACTCCTTTCCATCTCCTCTGCCTGTAGGTGAGCCCCTTCCCATCTGGTCCCCCTCCCAGGCTCCTGCTCTCTGGGAAAACTTATATTATTGTTTGAAGTATCAGTTCTGAGCAACGGGTATTTGTTTTTACTTGCAGAAAAATGTACGAAAATGAATGTAGTCATTCCATCTGGATACCCCGATGTTGATGTCAGTCCATCTAGACTGGTAAGTTGCAACATGCTGACTTTTTTGGAAGTTTTAGATACTTTAACATCATTCATACCTTTTGATTTTTATGCATGCAAAACAGCTACAGGTCCTGAGGCTACTGACAAGGGACAAATGTCATCTTGCCTGTTGCACTGAGAAAGCAAGAAGAGAAAAAGAGGTGCCAGACTTCATTTTTCTTCAAATGCAAGTTGATAGTGTTTTTTTTTTAAAGGATCTTTGCTGCTCAGAGGAAACACAAAGTGGGGGGAAGGCGGACCCACAGAAGGGGAATTCACTCTACATGAGAAACCAAGTGCCAAAAGATCAATCAAAACTCCATATATCCTTTAATCCTGATAGCAAAGTCACAACCAGTAAAAAAGAAATATCCAACATTGTCTCCTGGGGCAAACCATTCCCCAGAGAGAGAGAAATAGAGATAGAGAACTAGAGAGAGAGAGAGAGAGAGAGAGAGAGAGAGAGAGGGAGAGGGAGAGAGAGATTGCAGCTTACCAATCCTTAGATATGGTGGCTGCATTAACTTTCTTGTATTAAGCTTTTTTTTCCCTGTTTTCATCTGGTGGTTTGGCCAGTAACACACTTCCTGTATTAGAGGGCCCCCACTCTGGGTGAAGGAGCATAGGGGGCACCTTTGGACAGTAGCATTGTCTGTCTGGGGGGAGGGGAGTGTTAAATGTACTAGCAGATCGAGATATACAAAAAAATTTAAGTCAGACTCCAAATAACACTTTTTAAGCAGTTACAGCAACTGTTTTTTTCCTTTTGGGAGAAAGATTTTACTTAACCCCTTAACTCTGGTGCATCCCGGCCCTTTAGGGGTTTCTGATGCTGGGAGGTGGGGTGGGATTTATGATCATGTGTCACAGCAGTCACATGATGGGAAAGCTCCTGATTGCAAGTAGCGATCGGGAGTTTTCCGTTAGGCACCGGTAACTGTGCTGAGAGCTCACAGAGCAGACGCTCTCAGCACATCTTTGTTACATTTTGGTATGCATATATACGGCCTCTCTGTGTTAAGGCCCACCTGCCGAGAAGCTGCATATATGTATACTCTTGGCTTCAAGGCGTTAACGTAGAAATATAAGCAAAACTTTTTTTTTTTATTTTTCAATAGAATAAGGGAGGGTTATAAATGCTTTCAGTTTATTGCTTTCCATCTGCATCCCATTGGGGAGATTTACCCTCACTTCCTGTCCCAATACTAAAACAGGAAATGAAAAGAAATCAATGCAAATTAAGGGAATTTCTTGGGGACTCCCAGGTCACCAGAACTAGTGTCCCCGTTGGGAAATTTCCCCTCTGGTATTTTTTGGGGACAACCAAAAAGTAAGCATTATCTTTTTCTTTCACTTTCGATGATTAGTAAACAGGACAAATAAAGAGGATGAATATCCCTAATGGGTGGCACAGACTGCAATAAAAACATGACAGTTGATCTAACAAGCAGGAACTGAAGACAGTTGCAGTAGAGACCTGGCAGAGCATCACCAGGGATGAAACCCAGCGTCTGGTGATGTCTATGCGTTCCAGACTTCAGGCTGTAATTGACTGCAAAGGATTTGCAACCAAGTATTAAAAAGTGAAAGTTTGATTTATGAATATGATTCTGTCCCATTACTTCTGGTCCCTTAACAAGTGGGAGGCACATATGCAAACTGTTGTAATTCCTACACCGTTCACCTGATTTGGATGTAAATACCCTCAAATTAATGCTGACAGTCTGCAGTTTAAGCACATCTTATTCGTTTCATTTCACATCCATTGTGGTTGTGTATGGAGCCAAACATGTTAGAATTGTGTCAATGTCCCAATATTTATGGACCTGACTATATATGTTGTTGAGGTTTTTTGCAGGTACTTACACTAAAATGTGAGATTTACCCTCACTTCCTGTCCCAATACTAAAACAGGAAATGAAAAGAAATCAATGCAAATTAAGGGAATTTCTTGGGGACTCCCAGGTCACCAGAACTAGTGTCCCCGTTGGGAAATTTCCCCTCTGGTATTTTTTGGGGACAACCAAAAAGTAAGCATTATCTTTTTCTTTCACTTTCGATGATTAGTAAACAGGACAAATAAAGAGGATGAATATCCCTAATGGGTGGCACAGACTGCAATAAAAACATGACTGTTGATCTAACCTGTCTCCACTCTGTCCGAAACAAAAAAAATAAAAATAAATAAAAATCGTCTTTAGTTATGCTTTAAATAAATAAAAAGTTATCATTTTAAGCTCTGCCAGAAGTAAATAGTTTGGCTCATCCCTGTAACTGGTACATCTGCAGGGCAGATTGTTCTGTTGAAAAACAGCAGATTTAATGGGTGGATCACCAGGGGAAAATAAAGGAAAGAAAGCCTTAAAAAACGAATGCAGTCACCATATCTAAGAAATGATAAGCTACAATATAATAAACATTTGTGTTTGCGTATAATTCCACTACCACTAGTATTGTTAATTTTCCATACACAGACCAACAAAAGGAACAACAATGTGAAAAGAGGGGAAGAGGGATTTGGTTCTGGAAGAGGGACTATTCCTCGAAATGAGCAACTGTACCAACCTTTTAGAACTGCCTGATTTTAATTTTATGTTCACAGTAATACTTTCTCTTACAAGGCCATGCCTCAGCCTTTTTGCCATCTAGCCTTTTCTTCTCAACTTGTTTTGGCATAATGCCACTTTGAAAATGCTGAAAAATACAGTGCTAAATGCAAATGTAAACAAGCAAGTATAAAAGCACAGTATAAAACACTGATGAATTCAGAGACCCAGTAATTGTTTGTTCAAGGCCTTTGTCCTGATTAATTACGCATTTTTTGGCAGCTATCCTTGTAATTATTTCTAATAGTTAAATGTTCCAAAGAACACAATTAACATACTAGCTTGTGATATATTGTACACTATAACACAGCTTCAGCCTACATTTTACACCAATGTTTAATGGTTACATTCAAAATCCGCCTACATGACTTTTGCATTAAAACATAATCAATTTCTCTCTTGGCTCTAGATAATTATTTACTTCACACTGCACTAAGTAAACATTTCATTAAAATAGTTCTAGTGAATACTGTAAGAACTTTGTCCTTCTCGTTACAATAACCGCTCTAAGAAAATATAGAAAGACATTTCTTTTGTATTTCCAACCAATTGTCTCCTATTTAAATCAAAACAGACAGCAAATTGAATCCCTACATTTTTGAGATTAACAAGTTTTGTTTTAGTATTATTATTAGTTTAAGCTCAACTCCAGGGAGATATAAAAGATACAAATGAATACCTAATAAATAAATACAGTCAGGTCCATAAATATTGGGACATAGACACAATTCTAACATTTTTGGCTCTACACACCACCACAATAGATTTGAAATGAAACAAACAAGATGTGCTTTAACTGCAGACTGTCAGCTTTAATTTGAGGGTATTTACATCCAAATCAGGTGAACGGTGTAGGAATTACAACAGTTTACATATGTGCCTCCCACTTGTTAAGGGACCAAAAGTAATGGGACAATTAGCTTCTCAGCTGTTCCATGGCCAGGTGTGTGTTATTCCCTCATTATCCCAATTACAATGAGCAGATAAAAGGTCCAGAGTTCATTTCAAGTGTGCTATTTGCATTTGGAATCTGTTGCTGTCAACTCTCAAGATGAGATCCAAAGAGCTGTCACTATCAGTGAAGCAAGCCATCATTAGGCTGAAAAAAAAAAAAAAAACATCAGAGAGATAGCAAAAACATTAGGCGTGGCCAAAAAAACTGTTTGGAACATTCTTAAAAAGAAAGAACGCACCGGTGAGCTCAGCAACACTGAAAGACCCGGCAGACCATGGAAAACAACTGTGGTGGATGAGCGAAGAATTCTTTCCCTGGTGAAGAAAACACCCTTCACAACAGTTGCCCAGATCAAGAACACTCTCCAGGAGGTAGGTGTATGTGTGTCAAAGTCAACAATCAAGAGAAGACTTCACCAGAGTGAATACAGAGGGTTCACCACAAGATGTAAACCATTGGTGAGCCTCAAAAACAGGAAGGCCAGATTAGAGTTTGCCAAACGACATCTAAAAAAGCCTTCACAGTTCTGGAACAACATCCTATGGACAGATGACACCAAGATCAACTTGTACCAGAGTGATGGGAAGAGAAGAGTATGGAGAACAAAAGGAACTGCTCATGATCCTAAGCATACCACCTCATTAGTGAAGCATGGTGGTGGTAGTGTCATGGCGTGGGCATGTATGGCTGCCAATGGAACTGATTCTCTTGTATTTATTGATGATGTGACTGCTGACAAAAGCAGCAGGATGAATTCTGAAGTGTTTCGGGCAATATTATCTGCTCATATTCAGCCAAATGCTTCAGAACTCATTGGATGCCGCTTCACAGTGCAGATTGACAATGACCCAAAGCATACTGCAAAAGCAACCAAAGAGTTTTTTAAGGGAAAGAAGTGGAATGTTATGCAATGGCCAAGTCAATCACCTGACCTGAATCCGATTGAGCATGCATTTCACTTGCTGAAGACAAAACTGAAGGGAAAATGCCCCAAGAACAAGCAGGAACTGAAGACAGTTGCAGTAGAGACCTGGCAGAGCATCACCAGGGATGAAACCCAGCGTCTGGTGATGTCTATGCGTTCCAGACTTCAGGCTGTAATTGACTGCAAAGGATTTGCAACCAAGTATTAAAAAGTGAAAGTTTGATTTATGAATATTATACTGTCCCATTACTTTTGGTCCCTTAACAAGTGGGAGGCACATATGCAAACTGTTGTAATTCCTACACCGTTCACCTGATTTGGATGTAAATACCCTCAAATAAATGCTGACAGTCTGCAGTTTAAGCACATCTTATTCGTTTCATTTCACATCCATTGTGGTGGTGTATGGAGCCAAACATGTTAGAATTGTGTCAATGTCCCAATATTTATGGACCTGACTATATATGTTGTTGAGGTTTTTTGCAGGTACTTACACTAAAATGTGTATGTATGAATGTAAGTTAGGGGCCTTAGATTGTACACCCCTTGTGAGTTAGGGACTGATGTGAATGTACAATATATATGTAAAGCTCTGCGTAAATTGATAGCGCTATATAAGTACCTATAATAAATAATAAAATGCAGCATACGTTCCTGAATTTGGCATCAGTCTCTTGCATTCCCTTGTACAGCAGAATAGGGCAGTGCTGTGTGGGAGTGCTGAGTTAATCTGGCCATAGACTGATCGAAATTTTACTGCATCAGCAGGGACTGGCTAAATTTCGATCAGTTTGTGGCCATCCCTGTTCAACAGAAGTCGAATACGACAAGCTGGAAAACATTTGTCCATCAGTGGCTGCAGCCAAGAGGAGAGATTTTAGGGGACAGATGATTTTGAGGAGGAATTATTTTGGGCAGAGAGGATTTTGGGTGGAGTGAAGAGGACTTTTACTGGAAAGGGGAATTTTGGGGTGGGGAGAGGATTTGTACTGGGAGGGGGTCGTTTTTTGGGGGAAGAGGATTTGTGCTGTGAGCAGGATTTGTAGAACCTGTAAAGATTTGTTCTTTGAGGTGGATTTGTAGAAGTTGTAAAGATTTGTGTTGGGATTTTGCATTTTGTTTAGGAAGAATTTCAGTTTGCAGAGGAAATTTGTGCTGGGGCAGCATGAGTATAGATTAACTGATTTTTTTTTTTTTTTGGGGGGGGAGGGGGATTTTCAAGAGGGGGAAATGATGGTAGAATATTGCTTGTCAAGGAATTTTGCACTTCACTGACACCTATACACTGTATACTACACAGCCCTGACGTTTGCATTCTCTTCATTATTTACTTCTGACCCCTGCACATTGTACACTCCTCCACATGGTGCACATTGCACACAGTGAGTTACACACAACTGACCCCTGCATTTTGAGCATTATGTAAACCTGACTCCTTCATTTTGTGCATTACACATTCCTGACCCCTGCACTCTGTGCATTATGCATTACTAAGCCCAGTAGTGATAACAGCACTCTGCATGTACCCATGTCTTTATTCAACCTTACCAACTATATAGAACTATGTAACTCTGTGATCCCTGCACTCTGTGTGCTGAGGACTCTTCACCCCAAACTGTATGCATTACATACTCCTCACCCCTGCATCCTGTGCATTACTTATTCTTGACCTCTGCAGTCTGTGCGTTATGTATGCTTCACCCTTGCACTCTTTGGATTACACACCCAGATTTCTGAACTCTGTGACTTACAGACATTGGCATTATATACACTATATTGTACATTACATACTTCTAACCAAAGTGTTAATTGTCTCAACAGTTGCTGGATGCTAAGCATTCCTTAACTATTTTAATGAAGTTATTCTTTAAGGTAGGTTTAGACAATGTTTAAGCTCTCTGACTATTTTCAGTATGGCCAAAATCAAATGTAATGGAAGAGCTTCTTTTTTTAAAAAAAGACCATGCTGAGGTTTATACATGTCTTTCAGAATCTTGCTTATGGCAAGACAATCAAAGACAAGGAGACTTGGGTTTTAGCTGCACCTATTCAAAATGAATGAGTTATGCATTCAGATGGTAGGACACTTAACTTGGACAAACATATGCAAAAAAATGCTAAAATCTGCTCAAGTAGAAAGAATTGAGATAAATAAAAAAAATACAGTAGAGGATGGTCATATAGAGTTTTTCTTGGATAGGGCTACCAGGCATGGACATCCACTACAAGAAAAAAGGAAACTTTTCCTAAACCCTGTTGGCCTTTTTTTCATTACAAATAAGGATAGAGATACATCTTTATCTACAAGAGGCCCCATCTTCTGATGTATACATCTGGGGAATTTTTTATTCTTTAATACTAATTCAATGATCCAAAAATTACCCAAAATGCTAATGAAGGCTACTGGAAAAAGCAAGGATTCAAAGTCTGAAACAAACAGTTGCATATTGATATACTTTGTGTTGAAAGCAGAAGTAATGTCACATTGTTTTGTTTCCACTGCATAATGAGACACCTAACAGGTGGAAAGCCTTACATTCATCATTCATTGCATGTGCTGCTAATAATTAGGAGTTGTGTCTGAGCTTACTGTGCTTCAAAGAGGTCAAATTGTTGGTGCAGCTTAGCTGGTGCCTCTGTGAATGAAGTTGCCAATTTATTTGCCTTGTCATGAGGTACAAATAAAAGGCTATGACGGCACATACAGTTTCCGGAAAAACATTGTCTGATAAGCATAAGGCGGTCGACATGGTCAACTGGCCGAAAGAGACAAATATTATACAAATATTAAAATACATAGAAATAGTATAAAAAAATGCTTAAGCATAGACGGATCAGGTCAAGTGGCCGGTACATTAACGTGAGGCAAAAAAATCCCTAAAGCAAGGGAGAATTTTACATAAATTCCTTCACTCAATCTGGACCCTGAAAGTCGATTAGTAATGAGCTCTACATGTTTCGTGATGAGGATCACTTCTTCAGGAGTTAAGTACAGTTTTCTTTGTTTAAAACTTTTTATTGAAAAGAAGAAATAAAAAATCAGCAAATTGCAAAACATATCACAATTAACAGTAATACAAGAAAAACAGGTAAATTTCAGTTTAAGAAAGACAGTCAAAGTGAAAACCAAGTGCGTGAGAGAAACATGTAATGATATGGTAGATCAACAGCATAATATACAAAAGGTAGGGACAAACCTAGTAGGGGTAGACATTCAATCCACCAGTAAGTGTCGATATATCTTCCCAACTGTCCCATTTGATGTTAAATACATGTGTCCTGTCCAGTAAAGTGTAATGTATACGTTCCATAAGCATAACCATATCAATTCTTCATAAAACAGAGACTAAAGGGACCACAGGTGATTTCCAATGTAGAGCTATTGCCCACAGGGTAGATAGGCAGATGGTATGGATTAACCTCATCAAACCAGCGGGAACCCCTGGAATGGGCAAACCTAATAAACACATCTGTACCGACAGAACAATAGGAAACCCGCCACTGCGGAGGTGACCTCCGATATCTTATGATATCTTACGCCATGTCAGGGAAAGACCAGGACAGGTCCAAAACATGTGTATGAGAGTACCAGCAAGGCCACAACCCCTGAAACAGAAGACTGTAACACCCAGGAACATGACATGCAGTCTGGAGGGGGTATAATACCAACATATAAGAACCTTAAGGGCTGTCTCTAGAACTAAAAGAGATCTAGAGCTCTTACAAATACTGTCCAACATGGTGTCCCAGTCGTCATCTGAGAATGTCGTGTTACACTCAAGCTCCCATTTTAATCTATGGGGGGGAGGGAGGCGTAATAAACATCTAGGAAGAGGTGATATAAGTCTGAATAAGGCCTTTGCTCCTAGGTGAGTCACGGAAGATATGTTCAAAATAGCTAAGTGGAGAAGAGGGTGTCAGACCAAAATGGGAAATTAAAAAATGACGTATTTGTAGGTAGTGATAATGTTCACGAAGTGGGGCATTAAAGTGGGTCCGCAGTAGGTCAAAAGAGATAAAGAACCCCCCCTTTGAAAGTCCGCTAGTCTAATGAGGGCCCAGTCATACCACCAACGAAAAGCAAGGGGATGTGAGAAAGCCGTAGCAAAATTCGGATCCCCAAAAAAAGTTGACCCAGAAGGGGCAGGGGAAGCAAGACCCAATTTGGATGTATATCGGGACCATAGTATCAATGTCTGAAATACAATAGTATTATAACGTGACAGGGAGCGTGGTGGAATAGTAGCCCACAACAGGCCTGGAAGATAAAATGGGCATTTTGACTGAGACTCAAAACCCAGGGAATTGGGGATTTAATGGTGGCCCATTGAGCAACTTGAGAAAAGTGAGGGGATAGATAATAGAGCCGAAAATTGGGAAGGCCTAGACCCCCTGTGCGTTGCGATTTGTACAAAATTAGTAAGGTAAAATGAGGATGTCTATTGTGCCAAATAAAATTATTGACCACACGTTGGAAATGATCAAGATACGATTTAGAAATCGGTATTGAGAGCGCTCTAAATAAATAGAGAAGTTTAGGCAAAATGTTCATATTTACTGCCGTGACTCTACCCAAAAATGAAATGGGATATTTGTGCCAAATTTTGAGCAAGGTATGCAGACGGGACACACATGGTGGGTAATTGGCCATAAACAGGTCAGAAGCCCTAGGCGTAACATAAATACCTAAATATGGAATCTGGTCATTGGCCCATTGAAATGGGAAAGAACCACGGAGGGACTCACTGAGGGGTTGAGCAAAATTGATGGGCATAGCCACTAATTGGAGAAACAGTAAGACCCGATATGGATGCAAAATCATTCAGCAGTGAACATAAGTTAGGAACCGATATTAATGGATTAGTAAGAAAAAGCATAACATCATCAGCATACATACATAATTTGAATTGAGAAGCCAGTAGCGTGTATCCCAAGATATCTGGGTGTAACCTTATAGTAGTGGCTAGGGGTTATAGGATTAATGCAAACAATAGGGGTGAGACCCAGATGGGTGCCTCTGCCCAGAGTAAAAAAAAATCAGAATTACAACCAGGCATCCTAATCCTTGTTTGAGGAGAATGGTATAGGGCTTGCACACCCAATATAAACTTGTTCTAAAATCCCATACTCTGTAAAAGCGAAAACAAATAAGGCCAAAGGACACTGTCAAAGACCTTATTAATGTCCAGACTCAGCAATAAGACCTCTTTTAAATGCAAATTAGCATCATGTATGACATTTAGAGTAAGTCATATGTTATCTGTAATAAGCCTATTTGGGATAAACCCCGATTGGTCAGGTGAAACTAAGGAGGAGATTATAGGGGCCAGTCTATCTGCCAAAATATGACTAAAAATCTTTTAATCATTATTTATAACGGAGATGGGTAGGTCATTTTGCAGTAATAGGTGGTCTTTCAAGGGTTTTGGCAACAAAGACATGTTAGCCAAAAGCATCTCATCACAGACCTTATCGCCCTGTAGAACCCCATTAAACATCTCTTCCAAATATGGGGCAAGAAGAGGGGCAAAGTGTTTATAGTAGATGACTGAGAACCCATCAGGGCTTGGGGCTGTGGACCATTTCAAAGTATTAATTACACTAAGGACTTCATCTAGCGTACTTGGAGCATTAAGAGAGGAGGTCTGGGATGGAGTCGGAGAGTGAAGAGGTATAGAATTAAACCAGGACTCAATAGCAGGAGGAAGGACAGAATAGGGAGGGGCTAACAAGGTAGAATAGAAATCTCTAAATATATCCAAAACCTCATGGTGTAATGAGGGAACATCAGCTTTTTTATTGCATAATTTAGACACATGAGGGGGGGGGCAAATTGATTGGTTAAGTTTGCGTGAAAACATAGTAGATGCTGAGTTGCTGTGCAAGAAGAAAGATGCCTTCGACCAATGCAGTGCTTTCTCAGTTTTTATGGGACAGTAGCGTATTCAACTCGAGGCGCTGTTGAGCTATCAGGTGTCTGTTTAATGAGGGTTACCTATATGATTTCTATAATGATGTTCCAGTTCTCTAGTAAGCATCTGAATCTGTCGCCAGTGTTCTCTATACCTAGTAGCCACCATAGAAATAAGGTGGCCTCGGGGGAACCGCCTTGTGTGCCACCCACAACATAGCTGAAGAGGTGTCAGGAGTGTTATTTAACTGAAAATATTCCTGAATGGCTGTAGCCACTTCCTGATGAGAGTCGGGCTCTGTGAGCAAAGAATCAGTCAAACGCCAAGAGTAGGGGGTGTCAACTAAACCTATAAAAATGACAGACAGTGACACAATATTATGGTCTGACCAAGGACACAGATGGATCCTGGCATCCATGGAGTTGGCCAAGATAATCGGAGTGCAATAAATGTAATCCAGTCTAGCATAAGATACATGAGGATGGGAATAAAAAATATACTCTTTGGTACCAACATTGTGCGCCCTCCAAGAGTCTATCAATTGGAACGAATAGAGGTGTTTCATAAGGGATTTCAGAAAGGCTGAAGAGAGAGGGAAAGAGGTGTTCATATCTAACAACGGGTTGGCTACCAGATTAAAATCACTGCCCACCAACATATGGAAGGACATAGATTTATCGAGAACACTAAAAAAATTGGAGAAAAAGGTTGCCTGAGACAAATTAGGGCATAGACATTGGCTGTAGTGAGTTCATGTCCTAAGAGGGTGCCCTTGGTAATAATGAACCTACTCTCCAAATCCCAATAAACCTGTTGAACCGCTAAAGGGAGAGAGTTATGGAGGAAGATTGCCACCCCCTTGCCTTTGGAGGAGTACGATGTGTCGAAAGACTGTTTGAATGATTTATGAAAACATGTAGGGTGTTTATCCGCCACAAAATGAGTTTCCTGCAATAAAAGAATCTTGCCCCTAGCTGTTTGTACTGGAGGAATGCCTTTTTGTGTTTATTCCATGAATTGAGACCCTGGACATCATGGGAAAGGCAACAAATCAGCATTTATCAAAAAGCACCAAAAAGTCTATGATCACATTATCATAACAATAGTTAGTAAAAATGAATGAGTCACCCTGGGAAACAAGATCCAAAAGGGCTAAATACTGTATGACCCTTGTATTATTATGCAATACAACAATTACACAATCATTATATGGAGACCAATTATACCATGCTTCACTACATTACCAAGAAATAAGAAAACAGAGAAAAGTAGAAGTAAAAAATGAGGCCAGAATGGCCCCAATCACAATAGTAATAAGAACAAATCATGGATCAGGTAGCTGATCCGCCAAACATGAAAAGACAGAAAACCATATCCTCCAGGGGCCAAAATGACCCAAACCCTACTGCCAAGAAACATGGGGGCATGAGAAACACCTCTGCAGAGATAGAAAATCTCCTCTGACCATGCGTGGCAACAGGGTGGGGCAGCATTGCACCAGCCTCCGTGGATCCAGCATGCAAGCAAAAAATTAGAGAGATATGACTCATACTGAATGAATTATGCACGTCAAGGGATAGAAGGAGTCACCCCAACCATGGAAGACACGAAAGAAAAAAAAAATGCCAAGGAACTGTCCAGTATATCAATCGTATATAAATGTGAACCAGAGCATCGGGCAGATAAGTTCACTATCACCCTCCACCTGTCACGACAACGAGATGGTGTGTTAGGAGATAGGAGATATACGAGGAGTTGAGGGTGGATGTTGAGGCATGTCAGCTTCTGCCAGGCCCAGCTTCAGCAGAATTTCCTGGCCCTCCAAAGGAGTAGTTGCCATGTATGTACTCCCATTATGAGGAACGATCATGGGCAAAGCCCCATTTATAGCGAATGTGAGCAGAGGAGAGGGCCGCAGTGACCTCCTTAATTTTGCGCCTCTTCTCCAACGTGGCTTGGGAGACATCTGGAAATATCTGCAGAGGTGAACCTTCCAGGGAAATCGCGGGCAGCCCAGAGAATATCCTTCTTTTTTTTTTTTTTTTTTTAAATATTTTATTATAAATTTTCATTATACCATTTTACATATACAAAAGCCAATAAAACATGCAAACAAAAAATAGGATACTCATATTTATCTGACATTATAGCAAAATATCAACTTTGCTCTTGGTATCCTTTTCCCCTCTCCCTTTCACCTCCCTCCCCACCTACCTCAGGCCCCATACTGCCCCAACCCTGATTATGCTCTTTCCTGTTTATTCTATTGATCTTATTCGAAGAATACTACTATTTTAATATTACAATTATCCTCCATATCTTCTTTTCTTTATTACATATATTCCAGGTATGCATTTGACTTTTTAAATGTCTTTCACTTTTCCCATCTTATACAGAAAATCTCCATCCTATCTTCATCCATATGGTAAAGTTCCTCCGAACTATAAATCCTCTCTACCCTTTCTATCCAATCCTTTACTCTCGGCGCCTGTTGTTCCCTCCAAAATATGGGTATCAGGCCTTTCACTGCATTCAAGTAGTACACTAATCCAGTTTTTTTATATTTTTTTAATGAGAACTCAAAACCATAGAAAAGACAAATCTCTGGCTCCTTTGGGATATTAACCTCCAGTATTTCCTGTATTACATGTACTATACCTCCCCAATACTCTTGAATTTTATGACACTCCAACCACAAGTGAAACATTGTGCCTCTTTCTCCACATCCACACCAATATAAAGGTGAGTTATCTCCACTTATCCTGTGTGCTACATTTGGTGGGATATACAGTACCATCTTGCCAAACATTTATAATTCACTTATACCTCCTTCATATTTACATTCCTGTGAATTAAGCAATACATTTTCTTCTGTTTTTTCTCATCAATTATTACTCCTAAATCCCTTTCCCATTTTTCTATAAATGGTGGTCTTATAACCGTACTTAAACCTGTGAGAATCTTAAATATTTTAGAAGTCCCATGTTTCTCATCTCCTCATGTTTCTAATACGTGCTCCAAGGGGTTCCAATCCTCTTTTTTTCTTAGTGGCTTTGGGAGGTTCCCTATAAAAATTTTCAACTGAAAATAACGCCATTCATCCATTCTCGTGAATATTTCCCTCTTACTTTCCAATTCCCTAAGTGAACATATTTCCTCTCCATCCATTATATCTCTTAATTGAACATATTTCTTCGTTATCCACTTCCCTGTGATGTACCCAAGAGGCATTAACAGTTAATTAAATTCCCACCCCATTTGCTTGTATAAAACATCCCAAACTCTTAAAACATTACGTGTAAACAAACTTTTGTTATCTGCTAATCCACGGTATTGAGGAGGTGACCAAATATTTCTGCTTAAATTTGTGTGACAATGTATTTTCTATTTTTACCCAGCTTTTCCCCTGTGCATTATATGTCCAATTGAAAATTCTCACCAATATTACTGAGTTATAGTATCTTTTTATGTCTGGTACTCCCAAACCGCCATTCTCTTTGTCTCTACTTAAGATATCATAACTAATTCTAAGCTTTTTATTGCTCCAGATAAATCTTGTCAGGATTTTTTTAATGATGCTAAAGAATGCTTCAGGTAGTTTAATTGGTATCATTTGGAATTTATATAAGATTTTTGGAACAATCACCATTTTTATCAAGTTTATCGGTCCAATCCATGACTGAGATCCCCATCCTAGAGTCATTATTTCATCTTTAATCTCATTTAATAATGGAATATAGTTTATTCTGTATACATTTTTTATAGAAATGGTCAATTTTATACAAAGATATTTTAATTCTCTTTCTCTCCAGACGAAGGGAAATTCCTCCTGTAACATTTTGTTTCTCTGTTTAGAAGGTTTATATTTAAAATCTCTTTTTTAGTTGGATTCATTTTTAAATTTGACATCTCGTCATATTCTTTTAAAAATGTCATTAAATTTGGCAGTATTTTCCTTGGATTTCCTACATAGAACAGCATATCATCTGCATAAGCTGCCACCTTATGCTCTATCTCTCCTACCCAAATTCCTTTTATATCTATATTATTCCTTATGGTAGCCAAGAGAGATTCCAGAGATAAAACATATAACAGTGGAGACAGAGGACATCCCTGTCTTGTTCCATTCTGCATCTCAATATATTCTGACAGTTCCCCATTAACCATACATGCAGCCGAAGGTTGACTATATAATTTCCTTTTCCATTCTCTTATTCTAGGTCCGATTCCCAAAATTTCCAAAGTGTCTAACATATATCCCCAATTTACTCTATAGAATGCCTTCTCAGCGTCTATCGAGAGTACCAACACAGGAGTTTTCTCTTTCCTACTGTTTGTATGAGAAACTGAGATCTTAATCCGTTGTCTCCACCCTTTCTTCCTGGGACAAACCCTACTTGGTCCATATTTATCCACTTCGGCATTAAATCTTTCAATCTGTTTGCTAATACTTTTGCACATAATTTAGTATCTATATTGTTGTACAATATAATATACTGTATAGGTATATGTATTTTTCTCAATATATATTTAATAGGGAAATTGGTCTTTAACTTGAACAGTGGGTATCACCTTTACCTTCCTTACGTATGAGGACGACATGGGCTTGCAGGGATTCCCTCCTCATTTCCATCTCTCCTCCTGAGACATTCATATATACAGTCATGGCCGAAATTGTTGGCACCCTTGATATTTCTCCAGGAAATCATGTATTTCTCACGAAACGTATTGCATTAACACATGTTTTGCTATACACATGTTTATTCCCTTTGTGTGTATTGGGACAAAACAAAAAAAGGGAGGAAAGAAAGCAAATTCGACATAATGTCACACAAACCTCCAAAAATGGGCTGGACAAAAGTATTGGCACCCTTTCACAACTGCGGATAAATAAGAATGTTACAAGCATGTGATGCTCCTGTAAACTCACCTGGGGCAAGTAACAGGTGTGGGCAATATAGAAATCACACCTGAAAGCAGATAAAAAGGAGAGACGTTCACTTAACCTTTGCATTGTGTGTCTGTCTGTGCCACACTAAGCATGGACAACAGAAAGAGGAGACGAGAACTGTCTGAGGACCTGAGAACCAAAATTGTGGCAAAATATCAACAATCTCAAGGTTACAAGTCCATCTCCAGAGAACTAGATTTGCCTTTGTCCACAGTGCGCAACATTATCAAGAAGTTTGCAACCCATGGCACTGTAGCTAATCTCCCTGGTCGTGGACGGATGAGGAAAATTGATGAAAGATTGCAACGCAGAATAGTCCGGATGGTGGATAAGCAGCCCCAAACATGTTCCAAAGACATTCAAGCTGTCCTGCAGGCTCAGGGAGCATCAGTGTCAGCGCGAACTATCCGTCGACATTTAAATGAAATGAAACGCTATGGCAGGAGACCCAGGAGGACCCCACTGCTGACACAGAGACATAAAAAAGCAAGACTACAGTTTGCCAAAATGTACTTGAGTAAGCCAAAAGCCTTCTGGGAAAACGTCTTGTGGACAGATGAGACCAAGATAGAGCTTTTCGGTAAAGCACATCATTCTACTGTTTACCGAAAACGGAATGAGGCCTACAAAGAACAAAACACAGTACCTACGGTAAAATATGGTGGAGGTTCAATGATGTTTTGGGGTTGTTTTGCTGCCTCTGGCACTGGGTGCCTTGACTGTGTGCAAGGCATCATGAAATCTGAGGATTACCAAAGGATTTTGGGTCGCACTGTAGGGCCCAGTGTCAGAAAGCTGGGTTTGCGTCCAAGATCCTGGGTCTTCCAGCAGGACAATGACCCCAAACATACGTCAAAAAGCACTCAGAAATGGATGGCAAAGAAGCGCTGGAGAGTTCTGAAGTGGCCAGCAATGAGCCCAGATCTAAATCCCATTGAACACCTGTGGAGAGATCTTAAAATTGCTGTTGGGAAAAGGTGTCCTTCCAATAAGAGAGACCTGGAGCTGTTTGCAAAGGAAGAGTGGTCCAAAATTCCGGGTGAGAGGTGTCAGAAGCTTATTGATGGTTATAGGAAGCGACTGATTTCAGTTATGTTTTCCAAAGGGTGTGCAACCAAATATTAAGTTAAGGGTGCCAATACTTTTGTCCAGCCCATTTTTGGGGTTTTGTGTGACATTATGTCATATTTGCTTTTCTGCCTCTGTTTTATATTTGTTCCAATACATACAAAGGGAATAAACATGTGTATAGCAAAACATGTGTTAATGCAATACCTTTTTTGTGTGAAATACTTGATTTTCAGGAAAAATATCAAGGGTGCCAACAATTTCGGCCATGACTGTATCTTCAGTTTTGGTAGTAATATTTCTTCATACTTTTTATAGTATCTCACTGTATACCCATCGGGTCCTGGACTTTTCCCGGCTACAGTACTTTTTATTGTTATATGTATCTCTTCCTGTGTTATTGCTATTTCCAAGGATTTTAATTGTTCTTCACTTACTTTCGGTAATCCTGCCTTTTTTATATATGTCTGTCTTCTTTCTATTTTTCTTACTTCGTCTTCTCCTGTAATACCATGAGGCTTAATATTGTATAACTTGTTGTAATAATCTTTAAACACTTTTGCTATCTCTTTAGTTGAGTACACTAGTTCTCCTTTATCATCCCTTATTTTCTCTATATAATTCCTAGATTTTTTTTCCTCAGGGCCCTCATTAAATATTTTCCTGGTCTATCTCCCCATCTATACCTTTCACTTATCATTTTATTAAAAACTCTCCTCTTATCCTCTTCCAGAAAATTATTTAATTTTTCTCTTTTATTTATTATCTTTTGCATCACCTCTTGTGTTACTTTATTTTTATGTATCTGTTCTAAATTACAGAGTTCACTAAAGTGTGTATTTCTTTTTTCCCTTCTTTCCCTCTTCTTCTTTGCTCCTATCACTATTAGGATTCCTCTGATATAGGCCTTATCAGCTTCCCAAACCGTGGCTACCGACACTTCCTCAGAATCATTTTCCTTAAAAAATTGCTCTATTTCCTTCTTAATTTTTTGTTCTGTCTCTTGATCCTGAAGAAGTGTCTCATTTAACCTCCATGATTTTCCTCCACTCTGCTCATTACCCCATAGTAATTGCATTGTGACAGGAGCATGGTCAGAAATCGACATGGTTTCTATGTTTACTTTAACCAAAGACTCAATAAGTCGATGGTCCAACAGTGTGTAATCCAGTCTTGAGTACATCTCGTGTACATGAGAATTAAACGTATAATCTCTATCCTTAACATTTTTTTCAGATTTTTCAAAAACCTACTACCATCTCTATGCACCAGAGAGGTCACATCCATCTGTGAATCCATACATAGATTGAAATCTCCTGCCACAATCAAATCACCTTTTTTGAAATCCATTAATTTCCTTAAAATATTTTTTTAGGAATACCTCCGATTTCTTATTCGGGCAATATATATTTGCTAATGTACATTCTATTTCCTGTAATTTTCCTTTCAAAAACAGGAATCTCCCTTCCGGATCTACCAATCTCTCTTCCAATTTACACCTTATATTTTTCACAAATCCTATTGCCGCTCCCTTTGCTTGTTTAACTGGGGAATCTGCATAATACCACTCTGGATAATGTCTGAATTTTAAGTTCACATTTATTTCTTGTACCAAATGAGCTTCTTGTAGAAACACCACTGAGGAAAATCTATGTTGAAGCTCTTTAAGAATCCTAAATTTCTTCCCAGGACTATTTAAACCTCTCGCATTATAAGTCACAAAGTGAATCTCTTCTGTTTTTTTCTTTTTTTCACCTCCTCTCATCCCTCTTCATCCTCTTCCTCTCTCGCCCTCTCTCCATCATATCTTCCACTTCGTTCTCTAAAGTTTCTCCAAGCTAGTGTACCTCCAACTATCCCGCACAATCTAAGGCTTCCGCAGAGTCTTAGGCTGCCTACTACCTCCCCATATCCTTCCCCAACCCTCCCATCCTCCCATCCCAACCCCCCCCTCCTTTCTGTTACCTCCCCATACCCTTTTTAGGCCAAGGTTGTGCCTATGAATCATTTGTGGTCCTAGTCCCACCTTTGATTTGATTTTAGGGTGGAGCTCTGCTCCTGAACACCACTTTCTGTTTACCCTCCCCCAACATCCTGCCAGACCTGCTTGCTGAAAAAAAAGGGAGAAAAAGAAAGAAGGAAAGGAAGAAAAAGAAGAAAGGGGGAGGGGACAAAGGCAGAGGAGTCAGGGAGAGAGTAAGGGGGGGAGAAAAAAAACAAATCCCCTACCAATAAACTCACCCCCCCCCTCTCCCCTGCACCCCCCTCCCATCCCACTCCCCTCCTCTCTCTATCCTCCTCCTAAACTGTCTGCCATCTTTCATTCTTCATATTCCACCTCTCCTTGTCCCCTCCACCCCACCCCACCCAGGAATGTCTATATTCTGCAACTCAAGTCTCTCACAAAAGTCTCTTAGTTCTTCAGGAAGCTTTAATCTTGCAGAGCGCCCATTCTTCCAGCCGATTAAACATGCTGGGGACCCCCAGCTTTATCGAACGTTCTGCTTCTTCATTTGTTCTACTAATGGTTTCAAAATTTTCTTTCTTGACAGTGTCTCTGCAGCCAAATCAGCAAATATCTGTATATTTATTTCTCCATATTTTATAACCGCTCTTCCTTTCATCTTCTTCCAGATCTCTTCTTTATCACGATAATGATGGAATTGAACAATGAAATCTCTCGATTTTCTATTCCTACCATCTTGATATAGTCTTCCTATTCTATACACCCCATCAATTTTATAGGGTTCTGCTGCAGATCTGTCCATTATTGTTTCAAACATTTTCTCTATTGTTTCCTTTAAGTCTTCTCCTTGGGGAATCTCAGGAAGACCTTGTATCCTTAAGTTGCTTTTTCTGTTCCTATTTTCCTTATCTTCTAATTTGTATTGCGCATTTCTTTGTTCTTTTTTCAATTCTACCATATTTTTTTTAGGTTCTGTATCACTTGGGCATGTTTATTTATTTTTTCTTCCGGCTCCTCCACTCTAGATAGCACCTGCCCCAAATCTATATGTAACTTCCCCATCTCTTGTTTTATAGATCTTTCCAAACCTTTAAACATTTCTACTATTTCTGATTTAGTTGACAGGTGGGAATCTTGATCTTCCATATTCTCCACCACACAAGTTTTCTTGATATCTGTTTCTTTTGGATTTTGACTAGTAATAGACATTCCCAAAGATAATCTGGAGCTCTCACCACTGTTGTTCTCTATCACACTCTTTTCAATTGATCCAATTTGCCTCTCAGGGGTCTGCTTGTCCTGTCCAGGTATATATTTCTTAATTGAACTAGATGGCGGGGCCTTTGACCCACCTGCCTTTAATCCTTTATTCTTCATTTTGATATATTTTCAATATCAAGAGGATTCAATAATCAACTCTTCTGACAAGTATTCTCATTATTATCTTTCCTTCCTCTCTTCTCCTTTAACTCTTCCTTGTCTTCTTTCCTCCCCTCTCCCTCATTAACCCCGTATAAGGACTGATATCTCATAGGTGACTCATGCAAGCAACCTCCCCACCCCTATCCAACCAAGTTTATTTCAGTCTTAATATTTAAATTGTCATATATATCACACTCTGCCTCATTCATGCACCCTCTTAGCTCTCACTTCTGGGAGGAGTGACATCCGAAGAGTTCCCTGACAGGAGGGGGGTTGTAAGAGATGGTCCCTTTGGTTCAATAAACTTCCCAAGTTTAAAATCCTGGACATCCCCCGCAGAAAGACAGACCCAGCAACAGTAGCAGTCCCAGATAGTGTTCAGTTTATGGGGTGAGGGAGAGAGGGTTATTCAGAGCTGTGTGTCTCCCTTAGACCGGCCGGCAGCTCCCTCTCCCAATGCTCCTTTGCAGCCAGTCACGTGGCCGCCCGGCGTCCTACGGGCTCCAACTATCCAGGGCACAGCAACTCCTCCTGCCCCATCGGGTCCAGCCCGCTCCACCGTAGCACCGGCACGCTGGTGACGGACCAGGCTCCAGGACACCCCGCACACCACTGACTGCAACGGCAGGCGAGTCACCCTCTCTCCTTCCCTGCTTCTCTACCCGTCATGCAGGCAGGCTGACAGAGCGCTGAGGGAGCCTGGTGACAGGAGATCTTACCTTGATCTCTCGTTCGGCACCATGCTCAGTCCGAAAATATCCTTCTTGATAAGGAAATCTTTCATGCACAGGACAATGTCACAAAGGGGTATGTCCGCAGGTGGCTTGGGGCGTAACGCTCTATGTATATGATCACAGGTGAAAGCTTTGGTTTCCTGATCTGGGAGAAGAGACTTGAACAACTTAAAGCGGAGCTCCACCCAAAAGGGGAAGTTCCTCTTTAAGGACTGCTCCACCGCTCCCCATTAAGGATTGGCACCTTTGGGGGGCGGGTACCTGAATTTGACAGGTACCCGCTCCCAATTCTGGTCTGATCGACTAGGTGACCGGAAGTGGAAGGTGTCCTCCCTCTCTCCCTGTAGTCTTTTGGGACACATGACAGGCCCCAGAAGACTACAGGACCATTCATGAAGCGTAGAGCTACTCGTGCATACGCAGTGGGTACCCGGCTGTGAAGCCACAAGCTGTCACAGCCGGGTGCCCACATTGAAGATGTCAGCCTCCTGGAATACAGGATTGCCGGTGAAACGGGCTACGGGGGACACACCACGGGACCTAGGGACAGGTAAGTGGCTGTTTTTTAAAAGTCAGCAGCTACCGTTTTTGTAGCTGCTGACTTTTATTTTTTGACAGGGTGAGTGGAACTCCGCTTTAAGCATAGCCTGAGCAAGATCTGTAACCATCTCGGAAACACTACGGATGCGCAGAGTATTCCTGCGATTACGATTTTCTATATCCTCCACCTGTGCCTGCAATTGATTAAAGGCCGTATGCAAAAGTTTGTGATCTCTGGAAAGCTCGCCATAGGCCAAACTAAGTTCATCATGTTTTGTTTCTAAGAGATCAGTTCTGGCCCCAACTGCAGCTATTTTCTGAGAAAGGACATTAGTGCTCTTATGAAGCTCAGATTGAAACTTTGCAGCCAATTTAGTGTTTATAGAGTCCAGGTTCTTCTCTAAGTCCCCCTTTGTAAGTTGCTGAGTGTACTCACGGTCCTGTGCAGGAGTCATGGCTACTGAGTTCGGTGAGAAGTGTGGAGGGGATGCACCGCCAGCGCCATCTTGTGACATGCTGCACCGCTCCTGAGTCCGCAGTAAATAGTTAGTAAGGGACTTTTGAGCGATCCCCTTGCTCTTTTTCTTCATTGACAGCATACACCAGTTGTTCCTGGGGATGATAGATGAAATGGTGAGAGAATTAGGTGGCAGTCTGGCCCCAGAAGGCAGGTAGAATCGGAGGTAGGAGCCAGGGGCAGACTGACCATTTGGAAACTTGGGCACTGCCCAAGGGCCAAGGGTCAGTAGGGGGCCCCATGAGATGCTCTTGGTAGCTTTTTCATAGGCTTTTTTGAGTTTGGGCAAGGACACAGGGGCCCCATGATCCCCTATTGCCCGGGGGCCCCATGAGTTGTCAGTCCGCCCCTGGTAGGAGCGGAGCTCCTACTACATGCAGCTGAACTCCCAAAAGCAGTGCATGCGCTCCCCTATGTACAGTTTTCTAAATGGGTAAAGACAAAGAGACATGAATGATCACAAGTGCATAAACTTAAATCTTCCATACTGAAATACTTGTTTGTAAAAACTTATATGTGTATATAAAATCATGTGGAATAGATGGCAAAGATGGCAAAGACAGGCAGGACCGACAGGAAGTTGAGCATCAGAACAAATCTGGGGACCTGCATAAGGAAATCTAACCTTTAAGTTTCTCAGATAGAGTTAAACTCAAACAAGACAAAGAATTGACTGAGAAAATAAAATATTTTACAACAGAGGATTTTCAGATCCTTAGGGATCTCATCCTCCATTTAGAGGAGGAGGAGGGCCCCATGCATACACACGAAAATACTGGTATTCCTATTTTGGATACAACTAAGGGACCATCTAGATTGTTTAAAAACAAATCCCAAAAGTTCCCAGATCTAATGACTAATGCCAAGGTATGGGCATTTCTAACAATAACTATAAATGACATTAAGTGCATGCCTCTTATGCCCAGCCCAAGCAATTTAACTCAGGTCCAGAAACAGGCCATTACTACCCTAAGGAATCACCGCGATTTAGTAATTAAACCATCGGACAAAGGGGGCAACATTGAGTTGATGACTAAAAAACAAGAAGATGTGTTTTGATGTCCTCAACAATGCAGATTGGTACCAATTTATTTCAGAGGGACTCATAGCACAATTCATCATTGAATATAACAACTTGATTAATGCTGCCTATATGGATGCATTGATAGATAATGACACCTATGAGTATTTAAATGACCAATTCCCTCATAGTGCGACATTCTAATCTTTACCAAAGATAGATAAAAACTCAGTATCCCCTCCTGGCCGACCAATTGTTTCTGGCATTGGCTCCCTTATAGAACATGCTAGTAGATTCATTGACTTCTTCCTGATGCCCCATGTGACAAGTATACCTTCATATATCAAAGACACACTGTATTATATAAGACATATTGAAGGATTAGTTCTGCCTCCAGGCGCCCCGCTCGTAACTTTGGATGTGGAGGCACTGAATTCCAGTGTCCTGCATGTGCAGCACGTCAAAGTAGTGCACACATTTTTGATGGAACAAGACCTTACACAATGGAAATTCAACAAATTCATTTGGAGGTTGTTGTTGGTACTGTAACACCAACTGTCTTGGTTTGGCGGGTGCCAGGAGAATGGTACTTGCATGGCTGCATTGTGCTAAGTGTAAAGTTTGGTGGAGGGGGGATTATGGTGTGGGGTTGTTTTTCAGGGGTTGAGCTTGGCCCCTTAGTTCCAGTGAAGGGAACTCTTAAGGTGTCACCATACCAATACATTTTGGACAATTTCATGCTCCCAACTTTGTGGGAACAGTTTGGGGGTGGCCCCTTCCTGTTCCAACCTGACTGCGCACCAGTGCACAAAGCAAGGTCCATAGAGACTAGGATGAGCGAATTTGGGGTGGAGGAACTTGACTGGCCTGCACAGAGTCCTGACCTCAACCCGATAGAACACCTTTGGGATGAATGAATGGGATGAATTAGAGCAGAGACTGCAAGCTAGACCTTCTAGTCTGACATCAGTGCCTGACCTCACAAATGCGCTTCTAGAAGAATGGTCAAACATTCTCATAGACACACTCTTAAACCTTGTGGACAGCCTTCCCAGAAGAGTTGAAGCTATAATAGCTAAAAAGGGTGGGCCAACTCAATACTGAACCCTACGGACTAAGACTGAGATGCCCTTAAAGTTCATGTGCGTGTAAAGGCAAGCGTCCCAATACTTTTGGCAATATAGTGTGTCTCGTCAATCAACAAGTTATCATAATCTTCAGTCTGTCCTGGGGGTCTGTATATTATACCAATTCTAAGGAAAGATCCCTCTCTGGTTGGAAGGCAGATCCAGAAGGTTTTGAGTATTTAATTTGTTTTTTACTTAATGTTAGCCTTATGCTATTGTTGACATATAAAGCAACTCCACCTCCCCTCTTCCCTACTCTGTCTTTCCTGTATAGTGTAAATCCTCTCTATGACTGAAGTGCTCTCAATAACAATTATATATATGGCAATCCACTACAAAATGAATTCCAACTGCTGCCCACGTTGTACTCTATATGCTCTCACCTTGGAGGTTGACCCATATACTATGAGGTCAAAACAGTGTCTTCCCCTTTGGCTTGGATCTCCACTTACTCCAAAATCAAGTTCTCCATCTTACTCCTTCTTTCTTCCAGATATTGTCCCAGAATAAAAATATAGGGATCATAGTGCTTTCCAAAAAATATTTTCAAAAAATATTAAAACCAAAATAAAATTACACTCATATTAATTAGTACTACTGTCCGGAGCACTTCTGGAGGAACTACACACAAATTATGTCTTCATATATACTTACATTAATCTGCCTCAAATCAGTTGGGTGACTGTTAGATGAAGCCCAGATGAGTAATGTTAGACAAACCCAACCCCTTTCACTGCTCAATGACCTGTATCCTCCGCAATTTCCTAAAATCGGTTGGGTGCCAAGGCCCTGGAGTCTACTTTTGCTTCACTGCAATCCACCATCCATTTAACGGGCCGCACAACAAAGACTTTCAACTTCAGCCAAGGTTTAGTGGACTGCAGTGAAGCAAGAGCTTTAAAGTATAACTAAAGACATTTGTTTTAGATTTGGATACAGTGGTGAGATGTTAGGACCCTTGTCAGGTTTTTATTTCTTTCTGTGTTCCCAGAAGGAGAAAAAGGGGAAATGTTCCAATCGGAGCAATTCTTCCCATGAAAGCTGTCTAACATGGTAAATCTCCCTAAACAGACACACATAGGAAACAAAACTGACAGCAGTTTCAAGCATTTCCTACTCTATCCGAAATGAAAAAAAAAAAAGTTTTGGCTTTGGATATACTTTAATTCTCTCAATATTTTAGCAATAAAGCAATTAAATTGAAATGAGTTTGAATTTTCTGGCTGGGATTCATCCCATGAGGAGGTTGAGGAGGAACATTGTGACTCAGTTTATTTCATGTGTATGACTCCACTAAGCATGTCATTTTAATGCAATTTTTTTTATTAGTACATATAATAAAATGTATTGTAAATTATATATCATATTTTTGTTGTTAATGCCATTTAACCCCTTAACACTGCGCCTCCTGGCCCTTTAAGGAGTTTCAAATGCCAGGAGGCGGGGCAGGACTTTAGATCATGTGACCTCAGTGTTTGACTGTCACAGTGGTCATATGATCGGAAAGCTCCCAATCGCAAGTAGCGATCAGAAGCTTTCCATCATGTTTCGGTAACTGTACAGGGAGTGCGCAGACTGCACACTCTTGGCACATGTTTGTTTGTGGGTATGCAAATATGTGGCCTCTCTGTGTCACGGCCCACCCGCCCAGAGGTCGCATATTTGTGTACTGTAGACGCAAAGGGGTTAAAGTCCCATGGGAGGTTCTCATTGTTTAAATTAACAGGGTTGTTAGCAATTTATAACCCTATATAGACATAGTACTGATATTATTAGCAATAATCTTCTTTTAATCAAAATTTTACCATATTGGCTAAATACAATATAGTCCCAGTGGATTTTAAATGCAATGGGCACATTGGGCATTAAATGCCTTCTGTAGATTACAACTGCTATTTGAACTATCCTGAATCTGCCCTTATGCCAAAAAAAGCTTCTGATCGGTGTCATTATTTTATTTTATTTTTTTCACAAAAACATAGCGGAAAATAAACGACACCCACACCCTCTAAATCAGTCTTGTGCAATCCGTGGCCCATGGGCTGCATACAGCCCAAAATGACTATTAATAGACCCAACACAAAATCGAAAACTTACTTTTTTGTAAAAATGCATTTGCACTTAGTGAACACATGCAGCCAAAGAAAATGTTGACAGTGTCTTTAGTGAACTTCTATATTACTATTATGATTATTATTATTATTATACAGGATTTATATATTGCCAGCAGTTTGCTCAGCGCTTTCCAAAATGAAGGTAGACATTATAGTTACATTATAGTTACAATACAATTTGGTACAAGAGGAAACAGAGGGCCCTGATCCTGAGAGCTTACAATCTAGGAATTTTATACAGTCCATTTTACCTTCCCAAAGAAACATGTCCATCAGCAGTTTTTGGCATTATCTATATTTGTGAGCAACTGTTTTCAAGGATGAAGCACATGGAGGGAAAATTAGAAGCAAAATATCTGATGAGCACATTGTGAATTCATTGAGAAATGCTACTCCATCCAACCAACCAGATATTGCTGCGTTAGCTTATCTAAAACAGTGTCAGATATTGCACTTTTTTTCATGTTGCCCTCTTTTACTTTTATAATAATAATAATAATAATAAAAAAAAAAAGTTCTATTACTCAGATAGGTATGTTATCTTTATCAGTGATCGTTAACTTGTGATCTGTCCAACTTTTTCTGCTCATCAGCTGTGCTTATTGTTAGTATATTTTATTTTAAGATAATTCCTCTTCTTCCAGTGTGGCAAAGCTAAGTCAAAAGGTTAGACACCAATGCTCTAACTGAAGAAAAACTAGATTAAAAAAGAAAAACAATTAAAGTAAATTTTACCTAACCAGCTTAATAGGTAAAAAAAGACCTTGCATGAAATTTTACAGACAGAAAAATAGTTAAATTTGCTGCAAACTCCTGTTCCCCTAAATCTCTCTGCTCAAAACTATTTTAGAGCTGTAGACTCCTTTTAGTTCTCTTTCCCTTTTTTCCTTGCCTTATTTGTTTTATTTCACCATAGTTTATTTTGTGATGTGAACTGATAAATAGGAGAGAGATAAAAAAAGTAATGTCATTAAAATATCTCAGACACTCTAGTGCCCTGAGAATTCCTGGAGGGATTTTGGTCAAGTGAGATTTTCAGAAAGTTTATATACTGAATTATTCCCTGTAACGAGACAATGAATAGACATATTTTTATTCAATGCAAACGTATGCAGAATGTATTGCGTAAATGACTATAGTTAAACTTCTCAAAATAGTTGGATATTGAGGTCAAATATAACTTTTTTGTTGTTTTTTTTGTTTTTGTTACCAAAAAACAAATAAAGAGCAACTCCAGGTAAAATGACGATCTTTTTAGAGCTGTTATAAAGACCAAAATAAATTTGTAATACTGAATGTTCAAATTTTTTCTGCAGTCAGAGTTAGAGATTTTGTCTAAATGGGCAAACTGTTTGACCGTAGAATTTTCCTTTATACTTCATAGCCTGTTACTTGACATCTTTCTATACTCTGAGCGTCTGAATAGATAATTCTCCTAACCATAAGAGAATCATATCTTTAGTCTATGAACAATTTAGATGCATCAACTTCAGTAGTTGTTGAACGATTGACTCCCTGATTGGCTTCTATCTTTTGTCATGTTCTGTCCCCCACAATAATGTACAGCGCTGAGCAAACCTTTTAGCGCTATATAAATACTGTATAATAATAATAATAATAACTCTGCTGCCTACTCTGGAGACTCAATCTGTATCTGGTCTCCTAATTACCTTTGATTTATGAGCAATTCAATTTTACATTATGTAGAATGCAACAGAAGGACTAAGGCCCCTTTCCCACAGTTGGTCCAATTATGTCTGCATGTCCTTTTTTCAGACTTACCCATGCTGATCCTCCAGCAGTGGACTTAAATGGACTTGTGTCGCTTTACACCCACCTACCTCCAATCTGATCAGATCCACTAAAAAACAAACGGAAGGGGATCCTTTCCCCTCTGTCTGAGCGGATAACATTGATGGGCAGTCGGGTGTCAACATCCGACCACCTATAGAGCAGAGTGGGCTGTGTCTGCTCTGCATAAGCGGAATGGACATGGACCTGTCACATGCCCACTCCGCTCTGCTCAGTAGGGGATCAGTGTTCAGATCCCCCACTAAGCTAGCGGAGTTGGCCCCTTGTGAAAGGGGCCTTAACCACTTAAGTACCAGCCTGTATTACCCTTTCATTACCAGGCCATCTTTCAGTTTTCTGCACTGTGATTGTTCGACCCGAATTTACTCCGTCACGCAATGCTGTACCCAATCGTGTTTTTCACATAGAAAGATAGCATTCTCTTTTGATGGCATTTAACAACTGCTGGGTTTTTAGTTTTTTATTATGAAAATCAAGTGACCTGTAGCCAGGAGAGAGGTCCTCCACCATCAGAACTGGCATGTGGGCAGCAATACAGGTGCCAAATAGCCCACAACTTCTTCAAAAGACCAAACTGCTGTGGAAAACCCCTCCTCAATTGCTACCAGAGTCCTGCAGTTCCATTGGATTGGCCAATTATCCTTGGGCCTTGGATCCCTCCAGCTGTTTGTTTCTGTTACCCTGGATTTAACTGAGAGGGATGCTATTTATAAGGATAATCCCAAGCAGCTGTGTTCTGTTTTACTGAAGTATTGATTTTCAAATTAACTCTCTCTTGTTATAGAGTCTTATTGAGACTATGCTAAACATCTATAAGTTACACTGATTAAGCAACAGGATTTGGAATGGGATTCAATAATGTATGCTGCCCAATATTCTGCTTGCTGGAGAGGAATCTGTACCTGATGGGATATAGTGCAAGGATTGGCCATCTTCTACTTTCACGGGCATCTGTGCTCTTGTCATCTCTCTTGCCGCTTCTAATCCCCCTTCAAAGGAGCAGCTTACACAAGAGACCTCAAAGCCCTGCTTCTACCAAGATGTCTGCCTCCATGCAGAAACAGTGCAGAACAAGACAAGGTAAGTCAGTAATGGGGAAAAGACCAGCTACCAGGAGTATCTGTATAATCACTAGTCACCAGACAATAAGTAATTTGATAAGTAGTAATTGTCACAGTAAAACAAAGTGCAGCGCTGAAATGTGTAAAAAACAAAGGAAATAGTCAGTGACTAATATATAAATGAATATATCCAAATCCCAGGGTAGCCAATTTAAAGCAGGAACTGATGAAAAAAATGCGCACTCACCGGACGCGCATAGATAATGCGCATATAATTAATATCCACTGGAATCCTTATAGTAGATGAAAAGGATGAGCTTCCATCTATGGATCATTCAGCCTGGAAAGATATGATGCTGGGTCCGGAGGTCCCCTTAAGGATGGTATGGTGCTCAGCCAGGATCCAAAGCTCCGTCCCTCTGTTGGTGGTGGATCAAACAATGGTACCTCTGTGTTATCACATGGAGCCACCTCAGGATTATGCACACCTGAAAGCATGCTGTATTTTCCCATCTACATTTTTTGGCGTGCTCATTTTGAAAAAAAGACATCTTTAGAGGCAAATTAATTGACATATTTTAATATATATCCAAACCAATATAAAGGTTTGATGAAGTAACAAGTTCTTGTTTCAAGGACTATACAACGGACAAGAAGACAGAAGTTACACATGTCAGAAAGCAGATTTTTCTGTCCATTTAGTGCCCGGTACAATAAGAGTGCTAAAGCTGTGGAATGCTTTACCACAGTAGGTCATTATGATAAAAATGGGAATTAAAAAAAGAAATAGATGATTTCCTTGCCAAATATTATTAAAATGTATAAATACTTAATGCTGTGAGAGCAGTATTTGATGATCCAGAAAACTGATCCAAGTGGCCTTGAGGTGTAAGAAAGAATTTTATTACTCCTACGTTCCAAATTGGCATCAGTTGCCATTGGAGGGTGTACCTTCCTCTTAATGAAAGTTGTGTGTATTGTAAGAGGTTCAACTTGATGGATGTCAGTATTTTTCCTTTTTAACTTTGTAACAATAGTTATGTAGTACTAGTTATGTAAGTACTGTTTTCTGTGGCGTTCTCCTATGATCCCGGGCTGGTGTGATGGTGTTCGGCGACTTTCAACTGGTAATGACTTTGCTGGGTATGGCTGAAGTTTGGTGACAGTGAGTAGCATTTGGCAAATTATTTTTTTTTAATATAAAAAATATAGGAGGGCATATGGACATATTAACAAAAATTAAAAAAAAAATGAACTGAACTTAACTAAGCCTCTCTGGAAGGTCCAAACTGTATGGATCAAGATACTTGTATTTTTCTACTGGCAAATAGACCGATTGTTGTAACTTGATAAAGGTGTATGTCTTATATTACCTAATATTGTAATAATGTTAGCACACTTTGATTTTAAATTATGTTTTGTATAAATATATACAGTTGTGCTCAAAAGTTTGCACACCCTGGCAGAAAGTGTGAAATTTTACCATTGATATTGAAAATATGACTGATCATGCCAAAAACTGGCTTTGATTTAAGGGTAGTGATCATTTGAAGCCATTTATTATCACATAGTTGTTTGACTTCTTTTTAAATAGCAATGATAACAGAAATCACCCAAATGGCCCTGATCAAAAGTTTACATACCCTGGAATGTTTGGTCTTGGTACAGCCTCACAAGGTACCACACACCTTCTTAAAATGGCAAGTAAAGGTTAATTTCCCAAATTTGTGGCTTTTTAAATTGCAATTAGTGTCTGTGTATAAATAGGCAATGAGTTTCTTAGCTCTCACATAGATGCACTGAGCAGGCTAGATACTAAGACATGGGCAGCAGAAAAGAACTGTCAAAAGACCTGCGTAACAAGGTAATGGAACTTTATAAAGATGGAAAAAGTTATAAAAAGATATCCAAAATCTTGAATATGCCAGTCACTACTGTTCAATCACTTATTGAGAAATGGAAAATTTGGGAATCTCTTGATACCAAGTAAAAGTCAGGTAGACCAAGAAAGATTGCAAATATGTTTGAAAGAAAAAAAGGGGGTGCTGTTGCGCTTCGGGAAAAATTAATTAACATACATGTGAAAGAATTTAACTATATATAAGATACCTATATAGCAGCAGTCCTAAATGTGAATTCGTAAACACAAAATCTTATATATTTCAAAAATGGACCACGCTAAGGTTGCAAACTGGGATAGTCCCAAAAAGCGAGTGTAACTTACCTAGAGATAGATGGTCATGAAATAACGGTGAAATACATCTATGTGGGGCACCAGTGTGAACACAGTGAAGCACTTGTCATTTCAATATGGAATATCACCGTTAAAGATACAGCACCATTGCACCAATTATTCATATGTTGGGACTGAATATTAAGATTGTATTTGTATTTTGCTCAGCGCTACCACTTTAAAGATTGCAAAATTTATTTTGTCTATTTGTGACCTTAGCGCGATCCATTTTTGAAATATACAAGAAAGATTGCAGCCACAACTTCCAGAAAAATAGTTCAGGATACAAAGAAAAACCCACAGGTATCCTCAAGAGAAATTCATGCTGCTCTGGAAAAAGGCAGCATGGTTGTTTTTCAGGGGCACAATACAACGATACTTGAACAAAACTGAGTTGCATGGTCAAGTTGCAATAAAGAAGCCTTTACTGTGCCAATGCCATATAAAAGCCAGGTTACAATATGCCCAACATTACCTTGATACTGTATGCCTCATAGGGCTTCTTTGTGATATATGCAAACTTTTGAGCACAGCTGTATTTTGTCTTACAAGTTCTAATTATGTTCACTGCTTATAGGTGGATTGCTAGTGTGCATGCATCAACACACACAACATTGCAGTGATTTGTTGTTTGTAAAGATGCATTACCTCATTGAAGATTATTTGTATCATTTATTGAGTAGTCACAGACCTTGGGGTGTAATTGTAAGTGTACACAAAGCTCCTGCCGATTTTTCCATTCTTCATAGCATCCCTGGAAGTCTTCGAGTTGGATTGTGTTCAGAGCCTGCATAGTGGCTCTTTGAACATTATACACACTACCAAAATGGTGTCCTTTCAAACCCTTCATCTTTGGGAATACGAAAATGTTCCAAGGAGCAAAGTTGGGGCTGTAGGGGGGAAAGACCGTCATGTGTTTTTCAACCAAATCTCTCTGACAGCCAAAGCACTCGGTGTGTTGTCATGATGATGGATCCAAGTTGAGCCAATCTCAGAACACACACACAAAACACTCTTGGTCTCAAGCGACCAAGAACTTCCAAGTAAAATCTTTGATTCACAGTTTGACCAGTAGGTACAAATTTCTTATGGACAATTCCACATCAATAAAAAAAACACTGACCATTGATTTGACTTTTGATTTGCTCATTCAAGCTTTCTTGGGACAAGGTGATGTGGGTGTGTGCTATTCTGAACTTTGTTTCTTCATCTCGGAATCATACTCAAACACCCAGGATTCATCTCCCGTGATCACCGCTTTCTTTCCATATGGGCCAACATATGAGCAAACGACTTGACATTGTTCCTTCTGATCAGGTGACAAATTCTTTGAAATGTGTTTTGCACATACATTTCTCATGTTCAAATCCTGAGTCAGGATTTCATGAACAATTGAACAATTGACTTAGTAATTCCTGTTTCCTCTGAAAACGTTCTGATAATGAGCTGTTGAGAACAGACCTCACTGCATCCACATTCTGTTCCATTTTTGATGAAGAGGGATGTCCTGAGCATTGTTCATCTTCATCACCTTCTTGTCCTTCCTTGAAAGCCTTTTGCCATTGGTACACTTGTGCAGATACTGATGCAGTTTTTCCATAAGCTTTCCTCACCAATTCCAAAGTTTATGAAGCACTTTTAATCAATTTTACACACAATTTTATTTCGTACTGCTGTACCAAACTCACTTGCGTTTTTCTTAATATGAGGCACTTGAACAGGGTGTCACAAATAAGAACTCTGACAGGGTTTGAATGCAACTGATCAGTATTCTAACGTATACCTGGCAAGTGACTCCTATTGACCTTGGCCAGCTTTTCCTTTCACAGAGCCCTTCTATAGCTTAGGAACGTCATTCTCATTATATTCTGAACACACCTCATATGCATAGCCCAAACATTTTTATTTTGTTTTGAAAAGAGTGGGTCAGGATATGAACTCCAGTCAAGCTGATATTGATGTCTGTGTCCTCACAAGGATTATTCATGTGATTTCCTTCTAAGATGAAGAGCTCAAGCCTGAGAGGCCAATCATTAGGCTTAAACACCTGAAGAGGAGGATGACTTTATCAGGCCCCATCCAATGCAAGCATAGACTTGCAGGAGCAATGGAGCAACTTGGGAGAACCAGGAAGGTGAGTATAGGTGGGAAAGTGAGTTGGCTAGTAACAAGATGATAGGGTCACCTTATTTAGTTTTCTTTAAACTGAATCTATTTTTTATATTTAGGTTATTTTAATACATTTGCACATGATCAGCATACTATAAACAATCAATGTCTTAAAGCTGAACTTCAGGAAAACAGGAAAATATAAGGATGAAATACACATATGAAAATTGTTTTACTTGCCAATGTAAATATATTTAGGTCTACCCAGTCCTGAGATTTCCAAAGTTCTGCCGCACAGTACAGTCCTGCCTAACAAGGCAGAAGACCTGATCCCTTATGATGCAGTTTCACTTTCACTTACAAGTCTTCTGCCTACAACCACCTTGTGACTGGACAGTGTAAGGAGAAGCAGCACACTGATGAGCTTATCTCACTTTTACTTTGCTCTCTCTTCCTGTCAGCAGGCTCCTTGCACTGCAGTATACCTGATTGGCTTCTAGTTATGCTTCTTCTTGTCCCTCCTTGAGCTCTGATGAACGGGGTACTGCAAAAAACTGGTACCAAGTCACATCCTGGTACCTTATATTGCTTGCATTAAAAAAAAAGAATAGCGTGATTAGCATGAGTTTCTATCTTGACTGCCTGGAATTCAGCTAATATGTTTTACTCGAGGCCTGTGATCTGTAATGTACATAAAGCAAACATGTCTATCTATGACATATCCCTTCTTCTTGGTACAAACTCGCTGACAATACACAAAGGATTTTTGTAAGAAGACAGATATTTTTCCTTCTGTTTATTTACAGGCCATACATTGACACCTTGTTCTGTCTATATAGAAGTCTGCTTCTTACAGGATAAGTGTTAAATAATAGATAGAGAATGCTTTGGTCTGTCGTGACATGCAGCATTCGCTGTGCCTTGTATGGCTTAATAAGAGTCCATCAATATATATATATCTCTGTTGTTTACCTGACATACATCCCCTCTCGGAGATGTGCACTGTATTTCTAATAGGCATTGTTGGTGTTTGTGTTGTAGATCTACGTGTCAAGCGTTTGTGTCTAACATACATAGCCTTTGGTCTTTTTTATTGGAGGATGTGATTTAAGAGGCTTGGCACGATACCTTTCGCATCTCCAGTGTTTTATCCATCTGTCATGCCCCTGAATGGTGCCTTCAGTTCTGTAGTGACAGGCCGACATGTCAACTTTGTGCCACTCGACTATTTTCATCCCGTTACATTGCTAAGAAGCGATCACCGAGATGAATTTCCCTCGACACTGGCTTTCACTTCTTATCAAAATCTTAAAGTCATGTAAATACCGGTATCTTTTTATTTCTAAAAAAAAATCAATAGTCCTTTAGGCTTCTTCGGACATTAGACGGTAAAGCAGAGGCTAAGCAGATCGATACATATCCATTAGGGCAATGGCAAGGCAGGACTCAGAGCAGCAATCTGCCTCTCAACAAGGCTCTTTAGTGGATCAAGCTCGGTTAATATGTTGACAATAAGCAGCCTTCAACTTGTCTGACAAGTTATTCCACATAGGGTGCAATTCTTCAAACTGGAGGGCAGAAATAGTGAAAGAAAAGGAGAGAATGGAAATATTGATGCTTTACACATCTTCAGAACTGTTTTGAGAAAGGCAGATTCATAGCTTCAAATGTCTTGACCTCTATGGGGCTCTTTAGTCATCCAAGACCTATTAGAAAAGTAGTCCCTCTATGGAAGTCTAGGTCATTCCAAGGAGATAATTAACAATACAGTGTGTTATCTACTAGTTAGAGTCCTTTTACATGGGTGCCTTCCATTCCGATCAGCAGGAGATCTGTCCACTGATCTCCTGTTGATCGGAGCAGAGTGGGGCACATGGCAGGTCTCCTGATGGTGGCTGGGAGTAAACGGACATCGTTGTCCATTTGCAACTGACTGCCTCCGATCAGAGACAGCAGTCTTCTTCCATTTTTTTAGTGGGCCTGATCGGATCTGTAGGTAGGCCGGTGTAAATGGACACAAGAAAACACATACAAGAGGGTTCAGACTCCTCGTGCATTACTTTTAAAAAATGTAATCAAATGCCAAGAGACAAAGACATACTTACAAAATCATGAATGCAACAGGTATATGTGAAAATACAGCACTGCCTGGTGAATGGAGCTAACACATTTCAGGAGTCAAGCTCCCTTCCTCAGAGCTGAACCTAACAGGTGTCCTGTTTGCCCTTAAATGACCAAGAGACACCCTAGCCCCCCCCCCCCCAAGCAAGGGTTGGTGGGCAGGAACAGGACAGATATGCCCATATGCATCTAGGATTTAGGAAATCATGGCATACTTCAAAGCAAAGATAAAACACAAACAAGTGAATTGTGTGACCATAAATAATAAAATACATAGAAAATCATTATGTAAAGTGCAGCCCTGCACTGTGTTGATCTATGAAAACCCTTAACCTAATGTATTTTGCCACCAAGAGGCTGGCTCGTGATCGGTCGCTAGAATGCATGAAAACCGTGATTAGGAAATGTATGATAAAAACATGAAAGCTATGTTAAAAACAACAATGGGTATAATCTCATGTTAAATCCCATGGCACCAGGACACAACCCCCTGTACGGTGAACACAACCTAGAGGCATGTCCCAGGGACTGGCATGTGAGCAGATGAATGTAAATGCCCATCTGAGTGAAGTGTAGAATAAGCACTAGTGTGAACCAGGCCTAAGTTGAACTCCAGATAGATAAACAAAATGCATATCTCTTCTTGGTGCTCAGAAAAAATTCACTAAAAGCAACTACTGTAAGTATTATTATTATTATACAGTATTTATATAGCGCCAAAAAGTTTGCTCAGCTCTGTCTAAGTACAAATCATTCATATCAGTATCAATATATAGATCATAAATAGCATATCAGTACTGCTAAATTCAGAAATTCAGACTGGAAAAGGGAGAAGCAACATAAAGAGCCAGTCAGCTTTGCTGCAATGCTCATGTTTTAACAAGGGGCATGCTGACAGGAGGGGAAAGCAGAGTGACAAAGAAATGGGTGTCCAGTGCTTCCTATACCTTTACGGAGGGGTGGGCTCCTTCTTTGGAGACTCTCAGAAGTTATAGAGTTAGGAGTACACTGAGGTGCTGTAAAGTGGCCTCTGCAGCGTATGCATACAGTATATTTGTAAATGTGCCCAAGTAAACCCCTTGTGTTTAACATGCTAGACAGGGTAATTCAGTTTTGTACAGGCTGGCTAGTAAGAGAGCTAAGAAATTTTGTTTGATGTTTTTTGACATGCGCCGCCCTTCCACGTGCTCCTTGCTGCAAAGGCCAGTTATAGGTTTGGGTGGCTGCCATTTGTTTGTATTGTTGGTGAAATGGTGAGGGGACATGCTACATACCTTTGCTGCCATTGTACTATTTCTGGGTGTCCAGTGTGTCCTTATACCTTTATCTACTTGCCAACCGCAGATAGCTGAATGATGGCTACACTGCGGCCAGCCAGTTCTGGGAGGGCGTAATATGATGTCCTCCCAGAACGCGCTCTCCTGCGCGCCCCCGGGGGCGCACACCCAGCGATCTCCATGCTCACTGTGTCCTACGGACACAGCTGATCATGTGATGTGGTAAAAGGCCAATCACAACGGTCTTTTACCACGTGATCAGCCGTGTCCAATGACACGCTGATCACCGGGAAATGCAATTGCCGGTTCTCGGCTGCACTTTCCTCACGCCGTCAGAGCGTGAGGAAAGTGACGGCGTGAGGAAAGTGCAGTCGAGAACTGGCAATTGCATTTCCCGGTGATCAGCGTGTCATTGGACACGGCTGATCATCAGGGCACTGATGATCAGTGCCCTGATGATCGGTGCCCAGCAGTGCCACCAACCAGTTCCGCCCACCTGTGCCCAGCAGTGCACCCACCTGTGCCATTCAGCAGTGCCCCACACCTGTGCCCAGAAGTGCCACCCACCTGTGCCCATCAGTGCCATCCACCAGTGCCCATAAGTGCAGCACAGCAGTGCTGCCAGTCAGTGCCACCAGTCAGTGCCCAGCAGTTGCGCCAGTCAATGCCTAGCAGTGCCGCCAGTCAGTGCCCAGCAGTGATGACAGTTAGTGCCACCTATCAGTGCTGTCTATCATTGCCACCTATCAGTGCCGCCTATCAGTGCCGCCTATCCGTGACACCTCATTCGTGCTGCCTATCAGTGCCGCCTATCCGTGTGCCACCTCATTAGTGCTGCCTATCAGTGCCGCCTATCAGTGCCGCCTATCAGTGCCCTTCAGTGCTGCCTATCAGTGCCCATCAGTGCTGCCCATCAGTGCCCATCAGTGCCACCTATTAGTGCCCATCAGTGCTGCCTCATCAATGCACATCAGTGAAGGAGAAAAATTACCTGTTTGAAAAATTTTATAATAGAAACAAAGAAACTTTTTTTTTTTTTCAAACGTTTTGCAATTTTTTTGTTTATAGTGCCCAGCAGCAATTAAATACCACCAAAAGAAAGCTCTATTTGTGAGAAAAAAATTCTAAAAATTTCATATGGGTACAATCTTGCATGACCACGCAATTGTCAATCAAAGTGCGACAGCGCTGAAAGCTGGAAATTGGCCTGGTAAAGTGCCCGGTAGGCAAGTGGTTAAGGAAGGATGGGCTCCCTCCAGGCATATCTGCCCACATTCTATCTATTATTATATATTTGTTCAAACTTTGGAGACTATCAAAAGTGATAGTTAGGACTGCAGTATACTGGAGTGCCACGAAGTGGCTGCTGCAGCTTATGCATGTATTTGCAAACGTGTACAAACTAAACCCCTTTTTTTTAAGGTGAACTGTTAGACAGGGTAACTGGGTTTGTTGCAGGCTGGCTGGTAAGCAAGCAGAGAATTTTTGTTTGTTGTTTTTTTAACATGTGTTGACCTTCCATGTGCTCCCTACTGTGCATGCCAGTTATAGGTTGGGGTTGTTGCCATTTGTTTGTACTAACATAGAAATGAGCTTGTCAGTCTGCAGCTTCTCCTTTACCTTTCATTTACAGTCTGGGGGAGGGAAATACCTAGTTATATTACTTAAAGTGTATGTAAACCCTAAAGAGATACTAAAGGTTCATTTTTTTTGTAAAATAACAAACATGTTATACTTACCTGCTGTGTGTAGTGGTCCCCCACAGGCTCTCCTGGCTCTTCCTTTCTGTTGGGTGCCCCCATAGCAAGCAGCTTGCTATGGGGGCACCTGATGCTCCTTGTGTCCATTCATACACGGAGCCTTCGCTTGGCTCCACCCCCTCCCTCTCCTCATTGGCTGACTGGCTGTTATTGACAGCAGCAGAAGCCAATGGCTCCCATTTGCTGTCTCAGCCAATGTGGAGACAGAGACCCGGGAGAGCCAAGGCTGTCGTGCACATTGTTGGATCGTGATGGAGTTCAGGTACGTATTGAGGGGGTTGGGGGCACTGCTGCATAGAATGCATGAAGGTAAAAAACTTGAGCCTTTACAACTGTTTTAATCTATTTTACAGTATATTTGTCATCATACCTCACTGTAGAAAATCTTTTGTTTTAATCTGTTGCAAGGTTTCTTACCTAGAGATCCTGACAGTAAGAGCACTACCTGTTGAAGGCTGACAGTGCTAAGCTAGTGCCTCACAATTAGCAGCAGCATTTTCAGTCTGCTATGCAAGCTCTTTCAATTGGCTGTTGCATTGCCTATAAGATAAGCATATTATAAAATGTTCACTTTTGCAGCCGAATCATGATAGCACCTACGTTATATTTGCTACATGTCCCCAATGATATTGCATAACTTAAAAATCTTTAAAAAAAAGCAGCTTACCTTTTTATATGCTCAATTCTGGACTCACCAGCAAAAAAAAAAAATCCTAGTTAGTTCTCTTTGCTTAATAGAATGTTGCGCAGTTGCGTTTGCCATCATTGACTTTGCCTGTACTGTGCTGGCAGATCTTCATTATCAGTTGTAAACTAGATTTGAACACCATCCTAACAAAGGGTTTAAGGTTTAGAGGCTGGGCTTCTTGCATTGTATGTTAATGAGGACAGACTTAGGGTAGGCTCATTCTAACATTGTTCAAAAAACCTTCCAGTCAGCCATGACACATCCTCTTGAGAAACCTCTATATGATAAGAATGATTTATTAAAGAAAAAGCAGTCATGCTTTTTGATTGGGAATACATAACAAACATATAGTGAGGTTTACACAAAATTGACCTCAAAAGGGGAAATACACTTTAAGGAGCTTTGTTATTTGGGTTAGATAAGCAACTCAGAAGCAGCTCATAACAAAACAAATTAGAAGCACCTGCCTATAAAACAGGGCTTGAAAAAGCCGCTCGCCCACTCGCCAAATGCGAGGAGAAATTCCCCTGTGGCGAGCGGTGAGTGGCTGCGAGCGGTGATTACAGATGAAGCATGGAGCAACTGCACCTGCTCTCCAAGCCTCATTGTGAAGCCAAGTTCCGGTTTACAACTTCCGATTTCCGGCTTCTCCGGCACCGCCGCCGAGGGGACAGGTGCAGGAGAGGTCCACTCTCCTCCGCTGAGAGGAGGCACCCTCTCCATCACTGCGGGGGACTCGGGGGGACAGTAAGTACTGTATACAACATGTCCTATCACTACAATGGAGTATAGGGGAGCTGGGATATACATTATAGTGATATGACATGTATACAGTAATCATTACTGTATACATGTCATATCACTATAATGGAGTACAGGGAGTTGGGATATACATTACTGTGTACAGTTTTATATTTTGGACTATTTATTCTAAAGAAATATGTAATTTCATAAGCTTTAAGGGGGCGTGGTTGGGGGTGGGCCGGGGGTGGGATTTGGGGTGGACCAGGGGTGGGGTTGGGGGCGGACCTGGGCAAGGTTAAGTGGGACAACTGGTGGAGAGTAAGTTTTGTTACCGGCTAGTAGGTCTGGACTCGAAATTTTAACCCCTGCAATAAGACAGGGTAATTGGGTAAAAGCATATTGTACTTGATTTACTTGAGGCCAATGCCCATGTACATGTGCCTCAAATGAGGTTAAAAAATGTCTAGTGTATAGGTTCCCAAACATTGCTTATAAGAAAATGGCATACATATTTTTATATCCCACTTCCTTATAAATAGTTCACAATTAACAATCACATGTAGAAAACAGTAAAGTCCTCCAATATACACCTTGCCTATATTTGTTTTTGAGCGTAGTAAATTGTATTTACATATTTTGCAATCATAATTGTACTTGTGCATTGAAATGTTGCTCGCCATATTAGAAACAAATCCAAATATCATATAGCAAGAAAACAAAAAGGGGGGAGGAAGGAAAAAAAATGAACTTTATTGATACCAGGGTTGACACAACTACATAAAATATTCAAACAGCTTTATTGCATGAATTAAACATTCCAATTGTTAACCCCTTCACTCCGGCGCCTCCCGACCCTTTGAGAGTTTCTGAAGCCGGGATGGGGTTTAGAGTCATGTGACCGCCGTGACACATCGGGAAAGGTCCCGATCAAAAGAGGAGATCAGGACCTTTCCGTGAGTACCAGACATGTGTGCAGGAAGCGCGCAGGGCGCGCTCTCAGCACATCTGTTCTTTTTTTAATGGAACTCAAATGTGCGGCCACTCGGCGTCTAGGCCCAGACAGCGGGAGGCCGCACATTTGAGTTCGGCCAGCGTGAAGAGGTTAAAATACAAAGAGAAGACAAATCCTGAGTACAAGGTCACACTTCTCATAATTATGACATTCAGGTAAACAGTTTAAATTGTTGTACATAACTCCATAGTCAGACAATCCAAAATGTCTGTGTGAATATTTTATGTATTTATGTCATGCCTGGTACCAGTAAAGTTTGTTTTCTTTTCCTTCTTCCCACCTTTTTTGTTTTTTGCAATATGTACTTATGTATTATTAACATTTGTGGCACATGTTCAAATTTATCATAACAGCACTTTATGAATGTTCAGTATTTACAATACTGATTGAATGATTGTTCTGGGCTCATGTACACAAGCATAAAACTCATAGTAAATTTTTACTTTACATATTATACAAAAACAATTCAAGACTCTTATAATGTTGCAATGACACTGTAGTCAGGAAATCTTCATGATATTTCACCCTGGAGAAAAGGAGGAAGCCTTAAGTTGCCCATTGATGGATCAAAATTTGGTTGGTTCAGCAGGGAGCAGCCAGATTTGGATCCATCTATGGCAACTCCCTGTTGTAAACTAGGACTATTGGAAAGCCTTTGACAATCAATGGCTGCAGCCACTGATCAGTGAATTCTGACAGTGGATGAGTCAGAATACAATGGCACAGTGGGGAGAATTTCTCTATCCACCTTGCATGTGAGGATGGGGGATTGAGAAAAACCACGGCAGCTATGGGCAGACCAATGGAGAGGACTATTCAGTGCCTCTCTCTAAATCCAGTTCACAAACATGGGGAAAGTGTCCAAAACTGGGAGGATAAGGACAGGAAGGACTTGAAGGGACAATTGTCTTAGGCAGAAATTGGAGAAGTATACAAGAAAAATGCCCAGTGTAAATTTATAATCAAAATTAATAATAAATGGTTAAAATCATCACAAAATGGCATGCCAAGTGTAGCCCATTGAAATGTTGTTACTTGCGGTACACTAAGGTGGACATTAGATGGCGGTGGCCTGCCGTTCAGGGTCACTCACATGGACAGAACAGCCCTCTGGAAATTGTATGTTGAATAGCAGGTGAGCATGGTGGTGCGGGACTAAATTTCCCAAGAAAGGTAGCATATGGGTGGGGGAAAATAAATATCCAAGCACGGGAGACTGGCTAGGAGAGACTGACAAAGGATGTATGCTGATGGCTGAATTGCTGAACTAGGCTGTGGAGCCAGGGTTGGAAAGAGAGGAAGAGCAGAACGAGCCTACTGACCACCTGGTCTGCCACACTGCTCAGCAGGCAAATCTGACCGCAGGAGACCTGACACGATGCCAAGTCTCATGGACTGACCCTGTCTGCCGGGAAAGATGGACCGCTATGATCTGCCAGACCACTTTGATTGGGTAAGAGAGACCCATGCACCTACTAACCAAGTGAAGGTTGCCACCTCAGCTATCTTCCTACACATAGTTGTGAACATTACATATAGCTGCCCCAGTTTGCGGCCTAGTTCTCACAGCTGCCATCATTGGGATACATCGGCATTACAATTTATTTTACAAGCTGACCACAGGACATACAGTTGCAGGCCAGAATACAGCAGTTCCAACTGAAAAAACAAGTTTTTACTTTTTCAGCTAAGCAGGATCCCTATTACTGTTCATTTTGCCTTAATATTCAGAGGGAGTTATCTTTGTCCATAGACACTATTGCCAATTGTTGCTATTCATTACTTCAAGCCTTCCCTATGTTTAGTGTTTTAAGGGCAACCCCGCACTAATTCGCTACCACCAAGAGAAAAAGTGTTAATCTCCCCTTTTCTCTCACTGTCTTTGTGTTGCCATCCAGAGGAACTATATCCCACACCTCAACTCAACTTCATACCAACTGGGCCCAAACAAGCGAGCAGAAGACACTGTAGTGCTCTTAAAGGGACATTGCTCAATTCCAAATGAGAATTCTCTTTCCTTCACATCTATCCCTTGTCATCTACTTCTGAGGACCCACAGAGAGCATATTTGTTTCTTGATTGTTGTTCCTGCTCACTAGGAATTCAGCAATCCCCTCAAATTGGAGGCAGTAGATTATTTCTGAAAGCAGGCCTGCTATTGTTGCTTTACTGTGAACGTTGTTACTAGAGATGAGCGAATTATTCAAAAATTCGATTCGGCTGATTCGGCGAATTCGCGGAATAAATTTGATTCGAGTCGAATATATTCGCTGCGAATTTAACTTATAAAAAGGGTGTTTCTAGGCTTCAGAAAGCCTTTATATTAGTGCAGAACACTGTACCTTTAATTTAAATGCCCTTGGAGTCTGCTGGGGAAGAGAAATAATACTGTCAGTCAGTATGACATGCAGATGAGTGCCGTCGATCTTAGAATCACCGCACACTTCACTCATTTGGGCAGCGACGGGGCCAAAACCAGAGTGTGGAGCCACAGTGTGGCGGTGGAGGCAGCAGCAATGGGAGGCCATACAGCACCCTATGAAAAAATGGAACCCACCAGCAGTGTGAGGAGACCTGAAAGTGGCACATGGCAGAGTGTGGCGATGGAGACAGCAGCAATGGGAGGCCGTACAGGGACCCATGACACACTCTGGACCTGGCAGCAGCATGAGGAGGCGGTACAGGGGCCCATGACAGATTACGGGCCTGGCAGCAGCATGAGGAGTCGGTACGGGGGCCCATGGCAGATTACGGGCCTGACAGCAGCAATGGGAGGCCATACAGCACCCTATGACAAAATGGAACCCACCAGCAGTGTGAGGAGACCTGAAAGTGGCACATGGCAGAGTGTGGCGATGGAGACAGCAGCAATGGGAGGCCGTACAGGGACCCATGACACACTCTGGACCTGGCAGCAGCATGAGGAGGCGGTACAGGGGCCCATGACAGATTACGGGCCTGGCAGCAGCATGAGGAGTCGGTACGGGGGCCCATGGCAGATTACGGGCCTGGCAGCAGCAATGGGAGGCCGTACAGGGACCCATGACACACTCTGGACCTGGCAGCAGCATGAGGAGGCGGTACAGGGGCCCATGACAGATTACGGCCTGGCAGCAGCATGAGGAGTCGGTACGGGGGCCCATGGCAGATTACGGGCCTGGCAGCAGCAATGGGAGGCCCGTAATCTGCCAGCACCCTATGACAAAATGGAACCCACCAGCAGTGTGAGGAGACCTGAAAGTGGCACATGGCAGAGTGTGGCGATGGAGACAGCAGCAATGGGAGGCCGTACAGGGACCCATGACACACTCTGGACCTGGCAGCAGCATGGGGAGGCGGTACAGGGGCCCATGACAGATTACGGGCCTGGCAGCAGCATGAGGAGTCGGTACGGGGGCCCATGGCAGATTACGGGCCTGGCAGCAGCAATGGGAGGCCCGTAATCTGCCAGCACCCTATGACAAAATGGAACCCACCAGCAGTGTGAGGAGACCTGAAAGTGGCACATGGCAGAGTGTGGCGATGGAGACAGCCGCAATGGGAGGCCATACAGGGACCCATGACACACTCTGGACCTGGCAGCAGCATGAGGAGGCGGTACAGGGGCCCATGACAGATTACGGGCCTGGCAGCAGCATGAAGAGTCGGTACGGGGGCCCATGGCAGATTACGGGCCTGGCAGCAGCAATGGGAGGCCCGTAATCTGCCAGCACCCTATGACAAAATGGAACCCACCAGCAGTGTGAGGAGACCTGAAAGTGGCACATGGCAGAGTGTGGCGATGGAGACAGCAGCAATGGGAGGCCGTACAGGGACCCATGACACACTCTGGACCTGGCAGCAGCATGAGGAGGCGGTACAGGGGCCCATGACAGATTACGGGCCTGGCAGCAGCATGAAGAGTCGGTACGGGGGCCCATGGCAGATTACGGGCCTGGCAGCAGCATGAGGAGTCGGTACGGGGGCCCATGGCAGATTATGGGCCTGGCAGCAGCAATGGGAGGCCCGTAATCTGCCAGCACCCTATGACAAAATGGAACCCACCATCAGTGTGAGGAGACCTGAAAGTGGCACATGGCAGAGTGTGGCGATGGAGACAGCAGCAATGGGAGGCCGTACAGGGACCCATGATACACTCTGGACCTGGCAGCAGCATGAGGAGGCGGTACAGGGGCCCATGACAGATTATGGGCCTGGCAGCAGCATGAGGAGTCGGTACGGGGGCCCATGGCAGATTACGGGCCTGGCAGCAGCAATGGGAGGCCCGTAATCTGCCAGCACCCTATGACAAAATGGAACCCACCAGCAGTGTGAGGAGACCTGAAAGTGGCACATGGCAGAGTGTGGCGATGGAGACAGCAGCAATGGGAGGCCGTACAGGGGCCCATGACACACTCTGGACCTGGCAGCAGCATGAAGAGGCGGTACAGGGGCCCATGACAGATTACGGGCCTGGCAGCAGCATGAGGAGTCGGTACGGGGGCCCATGGCAGATTACGGGCCTGGCAGCAGCATGAGGAGTCGGTACGGGGGCCCATGGCAGATTACGGGCCTGGCAGCAGCAATAGGAGGCCCGTAATCTGCCAGCACCCTATGACAAAATGGAACCCACCAGCAGTGTGAGGAGACCTGAAAGTGGCACATGGCAGAGTGTGGCGATGGAGACAGCAGCAATGGGAGGCCGTACAGGGGCCCATGACACACTCTGGACCTGGCAGCAGCATGAGGAGGTGGTACAGGGGCCCATGACAGATTACGGGCCTGGCAGCAGCATGAGGAGTCGGTACGGGGGCCCATGGCAGATTACGGGCCTGGCAGCAGCATGAGGAGTCGGTACGGGGGCCCATGGCAGATTACGGGCCTGGCAGCAGCAATGGGAGGCCCGTAATCTGCCAGCACCCTATGACAAAATGGAACCCACCAGCAGTGTGAGGAGACCTGAAAGTGGCACATGGCAGAGTGTGGCGATGGAGACAGCAGCAATGGGAGGCCGTACAGGGACCCATGACACACTCTGGACCTGGCAGCAGCATGGGGAGGCGGTACAGGGGCCCATGACAGATTACGGGCCTGGCAGCAGCATGAGGAGTCGGTACGGGGGCCCATGGCAGATTACGGGCCTGGCAGCAGCAATGGGAGGCCCGTAATCTGCCAGCACCCTATGACAAAATGGAACCCACCAGCAGTGTGAGGAGACCTGAAAGTGGCACATGGCAGAGTGTGGCGATGGAGACAGCAGCAATGGGAGACCATACAGGGACCCATGACACACTTTGGACCTGGCAGCAGCATGAGGAGGCGGTACAGGGGCCCATGACAGATTACGGGCCTAGCAGCAGCATGAGGAGTCGGTACGGGGGCCCATGGCAGATTACGGGCCTGGCAGCAGCAATGGGAGGCCCGTAATCTGCCAGCACCCTATGACAAAATGGAACCCACCAGCAGTGTGAGGAGACCTGAAAGTGGCACATGGCAGAGTGTGGCGATGGAGACAGCAGCAATGGGAGGCCGTACAGGGACCCATGACACACTCTGGACCTGGCAGCAGCATGAGGAGGCGGTACAGGGGCCCATGACAGATTACGGGCCTGGCAGCAGCATGAGGAGTCGGTACGGGGGCCCATGGCAGATTACGGGCCTGGCAGCAGCATGAGGAGTCGGTACGGGGGCCCATGGCAGATTATGGGCCTGGCAGCAGCAATGGGAGGCCCGTAATCTGCCAGCACCCTATGACAAAATGGAACCCACCATCAGTGTGAGGAGACCTGAAAGTGGCACATGGCAGAGTGTGGCGATGGAGACAGCAGCAATGGGAGGCCGTACAGGGACCCATGATACACTCTGGACCTGGCAGCAGCATGAGGAGGCGGTACAGGGGCCCATGACAGATTACGGGCCTGGCAGCAGCATGAGGAGTCGGTACGGGGGCCCATGGCAGATTACGGGCCTGGCAGCAGCATGAGGAGTCGGTACGGGGGCCCATGGCAGATTACGGGCCTGGCAGCAGCAATGGGAGGCCCGTAATCTGCCAGCACCCTATGACAAAATGGAACCCACCAGCAGTGTGAGGAGACCTAAAAGTGGCACATGGCAGAGTGTGGCGATGGAGACAGCAGCAATGGGAGGCCGTACAGGGACCCATGACACACTCTGGACCTGGCAGCAGCATGAGGAGGCGGTACAGGGGCCCATGACAGATTACGGGCCTGGCAGCAGCATGAGGAGTCGGTACGGGGGCCCATGACAGATTACGGGCCTGGCAGCAGCAATGGGAGGCCCGTAATCTGCCAGCACCCTATGACAAAATGGAACCCACCAGCAGTGTGAGGAGACCTGAAAGTGGCACATGGCAGAGTGTGGCGATGGAGACAGCAGCAATGGGAGGCCGTACAGGGACCCATGACACACTCTGGACCTGGCAGCAGCATGAGGAGGCGGTACAGGGGCCCATGGCAGATTACGGGCCTGGCAGCAGCAATGGGAGGCCCGTAATCTGCCAGCACCCTATGACAAAATGGAACCCACCAGCAGTGTGAGGAGACCTGAAAGTGGCACATGGCAGAGTGTGGCGATGGAGACAGCAGCAATGGGAGGCCGTACAGGGACCCATGACACACTCTGGACCTGGCAGCAGCATGAGGAGTCGGTACGGGGGCCCATGGCAGATTACGGGCCTGGCAGATGACGACGAGGCTGCCAAGTGCGATCAGCCTCATCATCATCAATTAGGGTCTCCGCCTCACTACTAGCCCCCTCGGCTGCGTGTGGGTCAGGAGACAGACCTGTCTCTAGACCGGCTACCGAGCCACTCTCCTCGCCAGTACTTCTTCGCCTGGCTGCTGAAGAGGCGGATGTCTCCCCCCGTTCCTGACCACCCTCTGTTAGCTCTTCCTCACTGTACAGTGGGGCTGAGCCCACAGCATGCGATACTTCGCTTGGTGAGGGAACACCAAAGGACAGGGGCAGGTAGAGGACACGTGATTTCAGTGGGCTTGCTCCCGGGGCATGCCAACTAACGGTTGTGTCTGACGTACCCACCGACCATTGGCTGTAGGTGTCAGAGATGACCTGGGAAGAGGAAGACGACTGAGCCAACCAATCGATGACGGCAGGGTTGTCGGAGGAGACACGACCGCTGGATGACACCGGGAGCACTGGCCTCTGGCTGCGACTAGTGCTGCCTCGACCCCTTCCTCTGCTGCCACGTCTGCTCGCTCCTGAAACATTGCCTCCTCTGCCACTCCTCTGCGTGTTGTCTGACATACTCTTTAATTCAACGATTCTGTGTCCCTGAGTAACGATTCTGTGTCCCTGAGTAACAATTCTGTGTCCCTGAGTAACAATTCTGTGTCCCTCAGTAACAATTCTGTGTCCATCAGTAACAATTCTGAGTGCCTGAGTAACAATTCTGTGTCCCTGAGTAACAATTCTGTGTCCCTGAGTAACGATTCTGTGTCCCTCAGTAACGATTCTGTGTCCCACAGTAACGATTCTGTGTCCCTGAGTAACAATTCTGTGTCCCTGAGTAACAATTCTGTGTCCCTGAGTAACGATTCTGTGTCCCTCAGTAACGATTCTGTGTCCCTCAGTAACGAATCTGTGTCCCTCAGTAACAATTCTGTGTCCCTGAGTAACGATTCTGTGTCCCTGAGTAACGATTCTGTGTCCCTCAGCAACAATTCTGTGTCCCTGAGTAACAATTCTGTGTCCCTGAGTAACAATTCTGTGTCCCTGAGTAACGATTCTGTGTCCCTGAGTAACGATTCTGTGTCCCTCAGTAACGATTCTGTGTCCCTGAGTAACAATTCTGTGTCCCTGAGTAACAATTCTGTGTCCCTCAGTAACGATTCTGTGTCCCTCAGTAACGATTCTGTGTCCCTCAGTAACGATTCTGTGTCCCTGAGTAACAATTCTGTGTCCCTGAGTAACAATTCTGTGTCCCTCAGTAACGATTCTGTGTCCCTGAGTAACAATTCTGTGTCCCTGAGTAACAATTCTGTGTCCCTGAGTAACAATTCTGTGTCCCTCAGTAACGATTCTGTGTCCCTCAGTAACGATTCTGTGTCCCTGAGTAACAATTCTGTGTCCCTGAGTAACGATTCTGTGTCCCTCAGTAACGATTCTGTGTCCCTCAGTAACGATTCTGTGTCCCTCAGTAACAATTCTGTGTCCCTGAGTAACGATTCTGTGTCCCTCAGTAACGATTCTGTGTCCCTCAGTAACGATTCTGTGTCCCTCAGTAACAATTCTGTGTCCCTGAGTAACAATTCTGTGTCCCTGAGTAACGATTCTGTGTCCCTCAGTAACGATTCTGTGTCCCTCATTAACGAATCTGTGTCCCTCAGTAACGAATCTGTGTCCCTCAGTAACAATTCTGTGTCCCTGAGTAACGATTCTGTGTCCCTGAGTAACGATTCTGTGTCCCTCAGCAACAATTCTGTGTCCCTGAGTAACAATTCTTTGTCCCTGAGTAATGATTCTGTGTCCCTGAGTAACGATTCTGTGTCCCTCAGTAACGATTCTGTGTCCCTCAGTAACGATTCTGTGTCCCTGAGTAACAATTCTGTGTCCCTGAGTAACGATTCTGTGTCCCTCAGTAACGATTCTGTGTCCCTCAGTAACGATTCTGTGTCCCTGAGTAACAATTCTGTGTCCCTGAGTAACAATTCTGTGTCCCTCAGTAACGATTCTGTGTCCCTGAGTAACGATTCTGTGTCCCTGAGTAACAATTCTGTGTCCCTGAGTAACAATTCTGTGTCCCTCAGTAACGATTCTGTGTCCCTCAGTAACGATTCTGTGTCCCTCAGTAACGATTCTGTGTCCCTGAGTAACAATTCTGTGTCCCTGAGTAACAATTCTGTGTCCCTCAGTAACGATTCTGTGTCCCTGAGTAACGATTCTGTGTCCCTGAGTAACAATTCTGTGTCCCTGAGTAACAATTCTGTGTCCCTCAGTAACGATTCTGTGTCCCTCAGTAACGATTCTGTGTCCCTGAGTAACAATTCTGTGTCCCTGAGTAACAATTCTGTGTCCCTCAGTAACAATTCTGTGTCCCTGAGTAACAATTCTGTGTCTGTCCCTGAGTAACAATTCTGTGTCCCTGAGTAACAATTCTGTGTCCCTGAGTAACGATTCTGCATCCCTCAGTAACAATTCTGTGTCCCTGAGTAACAATTCTGTGTCCCTGAGTAACAATTCTGTGTCTGTCCCTGAGTAACGATTCTGTGTCCCTGAGTAACAATTCTGTGTCCCTGAGTAACAATTCTGTGTCCCTCAGTAACGATTCTGTGTCCCTGAGTAACAATTCTGAGTCCCTGAGTAACAATTCTGTGTTCCTGAGTAACAATTCTGTGTCCCTGAGTAACAATTCTGTGTCCCTGAGTAACGATTCTGTGTCCCTGAGTAACGATTCTGTGTCCCTCAGTAACAATTCTGTGTCCCTGAGTAACAATTCTGTGTCCCTGAGTAACAATTCTGTGTCCCTCAGTAACGATTCTGTGTCCCTGAGTAACGATTCTGTGTCCCTGAGTAACAATTCTGTGTCCCTGAGTAACAATTCTGTGTCCCTCAGTAACGATTCTGTGTCCCTCAGTAACGATTCTGTGTCCCTGAGTAACAATTCTGTGTCCCTGAGTAACAATTCTGTGTCCCTGAGTAACAATTCTGTGTCCCTCAGTAACAATTCTGTGTCCCTGAGTAACAATTCTGTGTCTGTCCCTGAGTAACAATTCTGTGTCCCTGAGTAACAATTCTGTGTCCCTCAGTAACAATTCTGTGTCCCAGAGTAACAATTCTGTGTCCCTGAGTAACAATTCTGTGTCCCTGAGTAACAATTCTGTGTCCCTGAGTAACGATTCTATGTCCCTCAGTAACAATTCTGTGTCCCTGAGTAACAATTCTGTGTGTGTCCCTGAGTAACAATTCTGTGTCCCTGAGTAACAATTCTGTGTCCGTCAGTAACAATTCTGTGTCCCTGAGTAACAATTCTGTGTCCCTGAGTAACAATTCTGTGTCCCTGAGTAACGATTCTGTGTCCCTCAGTAACAATTCTGTGTCCCTGAGTAACAATTCTGTGTCCCTGAGTAACAATTCTGTGTCTGTCCCTGAGTAACAATTCTGTGTCCCTGAGTAACAATTCTGTGTCCCTCAGTAACAATTCTGTGTCCCTGAGTAACAATTCTGTGTCTGTCCCTGAGTAACAATTCTGTGTCCCTGAGTAACAATTCTGTGTCCCTGAGTAACAATTCTGTGTCCCTCAGTAACGATTCTGTGTCCCTCAGTAACAATTCTGTGTCCCTGAGTAAAAATTCTGTGTCCCTGAGTAGCAATTCTTTGTCCCTGAGTAACGATTCTGTGTCCCTAAGTAACGATTCTGTGTCCCTAAGTAACGATTCTGTGGCCCTAAAGTCTCTCTGGCCCTAACTCTGTCCCTAATACAGACAGGTCTGTCTCTCTTGAATGACCGGAGGCTAATGGAGAATTGTAAGATGGCCGCAATTTATAGCTCCACCATTACACAGTGCTGGCTGGCTGGCTGCTGATTGGCTAATGCGATCACATGTCATGAATGAATGCATTATGGGTCAGCGCGCCTTGTCTGCGCGCCTTCCCAGAGATCCCCGCTCTGCCGCCACACATGTCGCCGCCATTTTTGGGAAAATTCGATTCGTGCATCCGAAGTTTGCTAATTTTCGGATTCGGCGCGAATCGAATTTTTCCTGATCTTCGAAACGAATTCCACTTCGCCATGTTCGATTCGCTCATCTCTAGTTGTTACTTTTGCTCATAATTGCCAAGAGTAATTATATTTGCTGCATATATCAGTGTCATTTTGTTCTTTTCGACCAAGTTACTTTTAATTCCAATATAAACTTAATATTGTTTTATACTAATTTTTGTGTGTGTCCATTTTACAGTTGTGATTTATTTATGTCACAAGAACACGGTGGTGTCAGCAGAGTTTTGGTTTTCAGCAAGAGGTCCAGATTGACATGGAACCCAAAAATTACTAAGCAACCTTTAAGGGGGTAGTGCTACATAAGCAAACACAAAGGTCACACATAGTTAAGATACAGTAGCTAAGATAGATAAGGTTATCTATCTATCTATCTATCTATCTATCTATTTATCTATCTATCATCTATCTACTGTATCTGTCTATCTATTCATCTATCTATCGACTCCGTCTATCCATATTGGTCTATCAAACTATCTGTCTGGTAAATTATGAATAATTATTTATATATTAATGCATTTTCCATGTTTGTTAGTAGATTTTTGTACAAAATTTGTTGCTCATATACATTTACGGCCTGTGAACAATTACTCTTTGTTTTATTATGTGACCTCATTTAAGATGTAAAGATCAGCCAGCCTCCAGTGAATTCTGCAAGTTGCCATTTTATACATTACTAATAAAGAGAACGTTTAAAAATAATCGCCGTTCTCCAACTTTAAGAAGTGACTTTGAGGGATTGCAGGCAGAGGAGGGGAAATACACTTTATTTTGGAAAGTAGAACAACTTCTTAAAACAGCTTCCTACTCTGAAAATATTTGGACTGTAACACAATAAGAGAACCCAGAAAAGTGTTAAGTAAGCATTGCGATTTCTTAAATACACAAGAAAAACATCAATTACAAGGAAAGAGATTTTGCACAAGATAGGGATGTGGACATAGAAGAGCTAAATGCTTTTTTATTATTATTTTTGACATATTTTCATGTTAAATATGCATCAAGAAAGTTTATCTTCAAGAATTATATTTTTGACCTGTGGTTAAAATATGGTGTCTCATAAAAGAAAAAAAAAGCCCAAAGTGAACCTGTCTTTAATTAAATTTTGTATATGTAACCAGGCATGAAGAAAGGTCAAGTGAATGAATGGTCAAGTCAGCTTAGGATGCTTTAGGCAAATCTTGACCAGTTACTACAATTGAGAGCCCCAGCCAATGCTCCACATCATGGTTGCTCAATAAATCTTTTATATTTATTGATCATGAGTGGGCACAGAAAGTGTGAGGTCTCAAACTGGTCAAAATTAACAGTGCTGTCTCTAATTTTAAGAGACCTTAACAACGTTTCTAAGTGTTGGCAAATTCTTAAAAGTGTATGGAGAAGTGCATCTAACGTAAAATACTGTTTGAAACATTTATTGGTTAAGAGCATCAGATACAGCCAATGTGTTTTTGGAACAAAAAAACTTCCCTCCTATTCAGGGTTAATGTATATTAAAAAAAAAGTAAAATAAACTGTGATTATCTCATATAAATGATAAAGTAGTATAAGTCCACAAAATTTTTATGGCAATAAAATTTATTTTTCTTTTAGCCCTTGAAAACTGGGAGGCTTTTTCCCCCAAAACACATTGACTGCATCTGATGTTCTTAACTGTTTCAAAATGCTTAAATGTTTCAAAAGGTCCTTTAAGTAAGGTAAACTTTTGTACCAGGTGATCCTCCATTTACTTTCAAGAATCTACCATTTGGCGACTGCTTCCTTGTGTCACTATCAGAGAGGTAGCAGCCAAGGACCTGAACAAGGTCCACCCATACTAGACTTCAATCACGTATTTTCTTCTTTGATGGTAAAATTACTTTACAGTAGAACCATTGAAACCAGTTTTTACCTCTGTCAGTGCAATGCTTTCTCACACACAGCAAGTCTTGGCAGATGGTTTGTTTTAATGACTGGGGGCATTTTAAGGGGCTTTCAAGGCCTGTTAGGGGAGATGTATGAAGCTGCCATTGGTGATTTCTTTTGAAAAGGCAGGGGCTGGAGCTGACATTGTTAACCTTGCTTCACTACCAGGGGCGGACTGACAACTCATGGGGCCCCCGGGCAATAGGGGATCATGGGGCCCCTGTGTCCTTGCCCAATCTCAAAAAAGCCTATGAAAAAGGTACCAGGGGCATCTCATGGGGCCCCCTACTGACCCTGGGCCCTCGGGCAGTGACGAGTTTCCAAATGGTCAGTCCGCCACTGTTCACTACTACTATTAATCCCTACTAATGACCCTGTCAGGTTAAAATAGAGATAAAAGGTCTCTGCAATAGAAGTATTATACCCACCTATCCTATGGCCCATGTCTCCTACCTTCTTTTTGTTCCAGTGCTACAGCCTTTGCAATATTCTTTGACATATAACACTTCCAGGAGTGTCAAATACCTGTATCCTGCATTGCATATTGTCATTCCATCCTCCCACCCAAACCCCACAACAATATAGGACTTGAAGACTGGAAAAAGGGATCCCTGTGGAAAAGAACACAGGTATTTGATACACCCAGAAGTGTCAAGTACAGAGAAAAGTCTTGCAGGAATTGCAGCATTGGAGAAGAATGAAGGTTAGACAGCCACTGGAGACAATAATAGTTCTGCTATTGCAGGAAAATTTCATTTGCATTTTTTAATCCTGACAAGGTCCCTTACCCAACATCTAACCAACGCTTTTATCAATTTTTTAACCACTTGCCCTCCTGATGATTTACCCCCCTTCCAGGTGCGGATTGACAACTCATGGGGCCCCCGGGCAATAGGGGATCATGGGGCCACTGTGTCCTTGCCCAAACTCAAAAAAGCCTAAGGTACCAGGGGCATCTCATGGGGCCCCCTACTGATCCCGGGCCCTCGGGCAGTGCCCAAGTGTCCAAATGGTCAGTCCGCCCCTGCTGTATAATAATAATAACAATAATAACTGGCTCCTGTCAAACCCTAGGTTCACAGCTAAGCATTTTCTGCAGCATTTAGTGTTTTGCAGAAACGCAGTACAGTCCATTTAATATGATTTCCTATGGTACATTTTCACATCTGTGCATTTTCACTCGGTTAATTTTTTGAAAAGGGTCAGGGACTTTTTTGAATGCAAAAAGTTGCATTTTTGGTTCTATAGACTTCAATGGAAATGCTGCAGAAAAGCATGTATTGCGTTTTTGATGAGTTTTTGATGTGTTTTTCATGCATTTGATATTTAAATCTGAAAAAAATGAAAAAAAATAAATAAAAACGCAGAATACATTAAAAATGTAGGTGCCAAAACGCAACGCAAACAGCTCAAACACAACCTGCATAGGTGTGAACTTAGCCTTAATTGGCCCTAGTAAGTGCATGTATGAAGTTGAGTTAGGGACCTGTACGCGTCTTGCAGATTAGGGACTGATGGGAGTGTAATAAGTGCTGTGTAAATTGATGGCGCTAGTACCTGTAATAAATGAATAAATAAAATATATACAGTATTCAATTCTTGGGAATTTCAAATTGAATTCAAATAGCAAATGCATTTTCACAATCTGAGTGGCCTGTAATAGTAAATTGCTACAAGAAACACAATTCCAATATACAGACGCTGTCACAGAAGATGAGGCAGGCTGAGTTATGCTAATGACTCCGGTGTTTTAGCATCATGTAAAAATCCTAAACTACCTTATTTATAGAGCGCATTAAAATTAGGAAAAATAGAAATCCATTCAAGGGCCTTCTTTACATGTCCCTCTATGCTGTTAATTAGCTGTAATGAATTGATTAGAGGTGCATCAGAAAACATTCCTTTGCTCTCTAATTAGCGGGTCATCACATTTGTGGAAACAGAGCATTGTGCTGTGTGGGGACTCGGCTGGACTCACACCATGCATGCTTTTAAATTAAGTGCTTAAATTAGGCTTGAACTTGTTTCACCAGGCTAAGCCCCATTTATAATAGATTCATTACACAGGGATACATTAGCAGATGCATTCCTCTGTTAAATTAATGGTTTACGTTTCTTAGAATCATGATGTATACTGAGAAAGTCGCCTTGATGGAAGATATTTTGAGACTGAGAGCCAAAGATAGCCAAATTGTACCATACGGAGAAGTAAGATTTTTGGCTCAGGTTGTGCTCTCTGGGGATTTTTGTTTTGGGGTTTTTTGGGGGGAGGTAACTATTAGGGATCATTTACATTGGCTTTGTAAAACACCTTCTGAAAAGAAATCCACCATGGGTCAGTCTTTAGAGGGCATTTCACAGGCGGTGAAAAGCATTATGGTGTCCGTTTATGAACCAGCGGTAATAGATCGCTGCTCAGTTCTCTGGCATTCTCAGAGAACACATTTCTCCTGTGAATGCCTTTTATGAAGCAGTTCTCCAAACGAAGGGAGAATGGTCTCCAAACCCTGGAGAACGGTCTACAAACTCTGGAAAACGGCTGATTTTACTATAATCTCGCGAGAGTACAGTAAAAGATCAGTTTACTAAACAGAGGTAAATTATCTCTGCTTAGTTTGCGGTCCCTCTGGGCTGGAGAATCTGGAGGGAGAACACAGATCTCCAGTGAAGGGCTGAAATGATCTCCTGAGTGTTATAAACTGTGAATGACCAGAGAATAGCTGAGATCCGTTGAATCGCAGCTATTCTCAGTGTCATAAACGGACACCACAGTCCTGTGTTAACTGCAATAACCCCATACCACCATGTTTCAGCCACACGAATGGCATTCAGTTATGGTATATATATATATATATATATATATATATATATATATATATATATATATATATAAAATGAAGCGCTACTCACAAACTAAAATACATGAACAAGTGTATACATCCACAAATAATAAAGTGACACACTGTGTACCAATCAGTGAAATAAATCAATATTGCTCACTCAGTGCCAACATAAATTATAAATCAGTGAGATCATGCATAACATACTGAATATAATACCACAAATCCGTGTGATAAAAACCATATCAAACAAACAGTGATGGTGACTGATGATATATCTGTGTCGCCACTACTACAGATATAATGCATATACATGCGATCTATTCCCAATAAAACACCAAACCAATATGTATCTCTTGAAAGTAAAAAATACACATACATACATAAATGCAAAAACAATATATAAATATATATACACCAGGGGCGGACTGAACACTTGGAAACTCGGGCACTGCCCGAGGGCCCGGGGTCAGTAGGGGGCCCCATGAGATGCCCCTGGTACCTTTTTTCATAGGCTTTTTTGAGTTTGGGCAAGGACACAGTGGCCCCATGATCCCCTATTGCCCGGGGGCCCGATGAGTTGTCAGTCTGCCCCTGATATACACTCACATATACAGTATATAAAACCCCCAACTCAGTGAAACATAAATGTGTGTAATCAATGTGCATACACGTGAACAGAATCTGTGCAACCACACTGAATAAAAGATCAAACTCCAACGTCTGATCTGTGCTCATAAAGTCCAGTCAACATGGATAATAACACTTTATTGCATAAACGATGACACTCGTGCTGATATTGTGTGATAGTGGATTTAACTGCTGACAGAAGACAATCCGACCATTGGCTAGATAAGCCTCTCACCTTACAACTTCGACCCTTGCGGATCAAAGCGCTTAATGGGATCCCTCTCTCAGATCCTCCAAGTCTGCAGCCACTCCACTGATCTGTTCCCACCACACACAAATCTCCCTTAAACAGGGTCAGCACTCAAATAATAGCTCCTCCCCAGATATGGTAAGATACAGCGCCAATATCTCATTTGAAACATAAAGCACATGCTTCCATAGTGTAATATGTTTATTTCCAATGAATAGGGCAAAAAACAAACAAAATGCGCACTCACATGTACAGTATCTGCAGTATTCACAGCTCAAACCTCATGCTTTTGGGTGTAATCTGTATGCATGGGTATACATAAAGGTGTGCTAAGATGGCGTCCCCGCAGGAAGTGCGTCACTACGTCAGGCCGACGCGTTGCGTCACAATCCCATGTGACTTCCTCAGGGCCCCATTCATGTATGGGGGTCATGTTATTAGAGTATCCCTACTCTGGATGAAGGAACACAGGGGGCACCTTTGCACAGCAGCATTGGCATTCTGGGGGGGAGGGGAGACTTAGATGGACTAGCAGATTTAGATACATTAACAAATTGAAGCTAAACTCCAGCTCACACTTTATAAAGTGTTATAGCAACAGTTTTTCCCCTTTGGGATAAACGTTTTACATGAATAAATACAATCTGATCATTGTAAACATCTTTTCCAGTGATAAATGGTTTGTCTCATCTCTGCAACTGATACATCTTGCAATAGAGCTTGTTCTTCTGAAAAACCACAGACTTACTGGCCAGATCACAAGGCAAAAATAGAAGAAAGAAAGTCTAAGAAACAAAATGCAGCAATTACTTCTTAGAATTGGTAAGCTGCAATACAGCAAATGTTTGCTTTTGCGGTAAATACTGCTTAAGGCTCTGTTCACACATAAGCAGTTTGCTTGTTGTCTGTTTTGCAGTGCTTTTTGCAGTTCGTTTTGCATTTTTCTACACAGGTTTTGTACGCGTTTTGGATTTGTTTTTGACGTGTTTTTACTGCATTTTGTTCATCTCTTTTTTTTTTGTTAAAGTGGAATTTTTTATATAAAAATGCAAAACGTGGCAAAAACGCTACCAAGCATTTCAGCAGATTCTAAATTGAATTCTATTATAGCAAAAGTCCCTGACCCTTTACAAAACCGCAGCAGCTCACAAAAAGCATAGATGTGAAAGGAAAATCATCTTAAATGGACTGTAGTTCATTTCTGCAAAAAGGAAAAAGCACTAAAAAAAATGCATTGGTGTGAACGGAACCTTAAGGAGGAGAGGTTTTGCAGTAAAAATGCAAACAAGGCATTAGTTCAGGGGGAGTTGTTTATATAAAGTCATGATTGCCTGTTTGTTGTCTCAATTGCCCACTTGTTGCCATCATAATGGTTGATTTACTGAAGGCAAATAGCTAAGGGGAGGGAATTTTTGTTTGGGGTGGTGGCTTTTTTAGCGCAGGCGGAGTTGCCTGTATATAGTCACAATTTCCCATTTGTTGTCTTGATTGCTCGCTTGTTGCACTCATGTGGGTTGATTTACTTAGGGCAAATGGGCTGTTCACTTTGCAAAGGAATATTCTTTTTGCAAGGGAATTTTCCCTTAGCTCAGTGACTGAGGTGAAGCTCTGTTGACTTCCATCATCTAATCATGAATCATGATTGGGTATCCTTTGCAAAGTGAATAGTTTGCCCCATTCACTAAGCTATGTGAAAATTCCCTTGAAAAATGAATATTACTTTGCAAAGTGAACAGCCTATTTGCCTTTAGTAAATCAACCCCATAATGCCAAGGTGGCCTCTTTGCTGCCACGTATTGTCACGTTTGCCCATTGGTCACCTGTATATGATCATAACTTGCCTTGTGCTGCCCCTGTATTGTAATGATTGCCTATTTGTTGCCTTCACATTGTAACAGTTGACTATTTGTTGCCATGTGTTGTATATGATTGCCATTTGCATCCAATTTACAAGGTGTGACAATTTAATTCCCAGATTGCACGCGGTGCAGCCCTATGGTGGTGAGTCACATAGCCATTTGCATTCAGCATGTTCTGACATGTTCTAATGTGCACTGGCCTGGGTCGCAAACCAGTTGACTCAGTCTTTACGGAGTAGTAGAAAAATTTATAAATGTGTGCATTGCGCTGAAAATAAGTGACAAGAATTTGGAGCAGCGGATTAACATCAAATTTTGTGTGAAAATTGGCAAAAGTGCAAGTGAAACTTTAGTTCTTTTACAACAGGCTTATGGTGAACTTTCCTTGAATAAATCGTGTTTTTGAATGGCATAGGTGGTTTAAGGAGGGGTGGGAAGATGTCCACCATGATGCAAGAAGTGGATGCCAAAAATGTAAAGGATGGATGAAAATGTGGACAGAGAATCCTTTCAGAGGAAAAGATCTGGCCTGACAAGTGGATTCTCCACCATGACAATGCTCCTGCACATAATGCCTTAAGTGTTTACAAGTTCCTGGCTCAGAATACCATTTCAAAGCTTGAACAACCACCTTATTCCCCTGACCTAGCACCCTGTGATGTTTGCCTGTATCCAAAATGTAAAAATTAATTGAAAGGACTCAGATTTGATGACATTTTTGCACAAAGATACTGCGCAGCATTCGGAAAAAGAATTCTAGGAATGTTTCCAGCATTGGCACTGTCATCTAGAAAAGTGTGTTGCTTCAAGGGGACTACCTTGAAGGTGACAATAGCCACTAGCGTATAGGTAAGCAAACTTATTGTTTGTGTAGTCCATTCTGGGAATTGTGACACCTCCTATTATCACAACTACCTTATTATTGACTATATGTTTTCAGACCATATTGCTATGGTAATTATCTGATGGTCTATCACTATAAGAGCCCATTTAAACTTTGGGGTCCAAGGTCGCATGAAAAGTCGCCCCCCATGTTTTCCAATGGGTACCATTCATATCTGTGTAACTTAAAGTCGCAGTGACTTCAGAATAGTTCCTGCACTACTTTGGTCTGAATTTCATGCGACTTGAGGGCCATAGACATCAATGTAAACCCTCCAAAGTCGCATGCAAGTCACATCTAAATGTTGCACATGCGACTTGTGTACAACTTTGTACAGCAAAAACAATTTTGCTTGGTCAAAGCCAAAATCACACTCATCCAAAGTTGTGTCAAAATCACATCAAGTCGCACTGTAAAGTCGCAGTGAAAATCACAGGATTTCGAATTTGCAAAAGTGTGAATGGACCCTAAACCCACAATGCTTGCAAATGTTTCACCATGGAGTACCACATGCACTGATATTACACCTTTGAATTTTAACTTTTTACTGGCAATATATATATATATATATATATATATATATATATATATATACTATATTACCAAAAGTATTGGGATGCCTGCCTTTACATGCACATGGACTTTAATGGCCTCCCAGTCTTAGTCCGTAGGGTTCAATATTGAGTTGGCCCACCTTTTGCAGCTATAACAGCTTCAACTCTTCTGTCCACAAGGTTTAGGATTGTGTCCATGGGAAGGTTTGACCGTTCTTCCAGATGCGCATTTGTCAGATCAGACACTGATGTTGGACGAGTAGACCTGGCTTGCAGTCTCTGCTCCAATTCATCCCAAAGGTGTACTATCGGGTTGAGGTCAAGACTCTGTGCAGGCCAGTCAAGTTCCTCCACTCCAAACTTGCTCATCTATGTCTTTATGCACCTTGCTTTGTGCACTGGTGCGCAGTCATGTAGGAACAGGAAGGGGCCATCCCCAAACTCTTCCCACAAAGTTGGGAGCATGAAATTGTCCAAAATGTCTTGGCATGCTGACACTTTAAGAGTTCCCTTCATTGAAACTAAGGGGCGAAGCCCAACCCCTGAAAAACAATCCCACACCATAATCCCTCCTCCACCAAACTTTACACTTGGTACAATGCAGTCAGGCAAGTACCGTTCAACTGGAAACCGCCAGACAGAGAAGTGTGATTTATCACTGCAGAGAACACGCCTCCAGTGCTCTACAGTCCAGTGGCGGTGTGCTTTACACCACTTCATCGGACGCTTTGCACTGAACTTGGTGATGTAAGGCTTGGATGCAGCTGCTCGGCCATGGAAACCCATTCCATGAAGCTCTCTACGCACTGTTGTTGTGCTAATCTGAAGGCCACATGAAGTTTGGAGGTCTTTAGCTATGGACTCTGCAAACAGTTGGCGATTTCTGCTCACTATGCGCTTCAGCATAAGCTAACCCCACTCTGTCATTTTACGTGGCCTAGCACTTTGTGGCTGAGTTGCTGTTGTTCCCAGTTGCTTCCACTTTGTTATAATACCACTAACAGTTGACCGTGGAATATCTAGTAGCAAGGAAATTTGACGGATGGACTTATTGCACAGGTGGCAACCTATCACGGTACCATGCTTGAATTCACTGAGTTCCTGAGAGCAACCCATTCTTTCACAAATGTTTGTAGAAGCAGTCTGCATGCCTAGGTGCTTGATTTTATACACTTGTGGCCATGAAGGTGATTGGAACACCTGAATCCAATGATTTGGAGGGGTGTCCCAATACTTTTGGCAACATAGTGTACATACACTTTTTAAAAAAATTACGGGAACACTTTGAAAACACATCATATCTCAATGAGGAAAAATATCATGCTGGATATCTATACTGATATGGACTGGGTAATGTGTTAGGAACGTAAGGATGCCCCATTGTTTTATGAAAATGAAAAGTATCAACCTACAGAGGTTTGAATTCAAAGACACCCCAAAAATCAAAGTGAAAAAATGATGCAGCAGGTTAGTCCATTTTGACAAAATTTAATTGCAGCAACTCAAAATGCTACTCAGTAGTTTGTATGGCTCCCACATGCTTGTATGCATGCCTGAAAATGTTGGGGTATGGCATGCTTCTAATGAGACGACGGATGGCGTCCTGGGGCATTTCCTCCCAGATCTGGACCAGGGCATCACTGAGCTTCTGGACAGTCTGAGGTGCAACTTGGCAGCGTTGGATGGATGGAAACATGATATCCCAGAGGTGTTCTATTGGATTTAGGTCAGGCGACAGGCGAGCGTGGGGGCCATTCAATGGTATCAATTCCTTCATCCTCCAGGAACTGCTTGCATACTCTCGCCACATGAGGCCAGTTATTGTCGTGCACCAGGAGGAACCCAGGACCGACAGCACTAGTATGGGGTCAGACAATGGCTCCAAGGATTTCATCCCGATACCTAATGGCAGTCAGGGTGTCATTATCTAGCCTTTAGAGGTCTGTGCGTCCCTCCATGGATATGTCTCCCCAGACCATCACTGACCCACTACCAAAATGGTCATGCTGAACGATGTTACAGGCAGCATAACATTCTTCACGGCTTCTCCAGACCCTTTCACATCTGTCACAGGTGCTCAGGGTGAACCTGTTCTCATCTGTGAAAAGCACAGGGCACCAGTAGCAGACTTGCTAATTCTGGGGTGCAATGGCAAATGCCAATCAAGTTCTATGGTGCTGGGCAGTGAGCACAGGGCCCACTAGAGGACATCGGGCCCTCAGGACACCCTCATGAAGTCTGTTGCTGATTGTTTGGTCAGAGACATTCACACCAGTGGCCTGCTAGAGGTCATTTCGCAGGGCTCTGGCAGTGCTCATCCTGTTCCTCCTTGCACAAAGGAGCAGATACTGGTCCTGCTGAGTGTTCATTTTTAACAACCATAGATGAAGTTCCTCTTTAAGAAAGCACTGTAGTAAGGAAAAGCAGACTATGGTCTGCAACAGAGCTGAGGACTACACAATATGTTCCAAAGGGCAGTATGCAAACCCCAGGCTGCAGGTTGGGATCTGGAGATCTAGAGCTTTAGGCACATTCTTGAAGCACTATGCAAGTTCCAATTGTTCTGCCAAAATGCCATGCAGAGCTAATTGGCATGGTAGTGCCAAGCTTGCCTACCCTTCCTAGTGCATGTACATTCCCGTTGGCCAATAGAAGCAGGTCATCATAATGATGGCGCCAATGGGATGCAACAAGTAGTGGGTAACTTTTAACAATACCAGGGAATTTTGGAGCTTTTTAAGACCAGAATAGTCCAGCAATATACCACATTCAATTATACCAGATTCAAAATATTATTTACTGTCACCTGAGTGTACTTGAAAACCTTCTTCTTTTTCTCAGTTTGAGAAAGTGTTCATAAACATTCAACATAACACTATTACTGGCGGTGGATGCATTTATTTTATAATTATATCACAGTTCTTTACCATATGCTTAGGGAGTAATATGATTTCCAGAATTTCAGTTACGGGGAAAAGATATATTTATGCAAAGCTTAAGGAAAAGCAAGCGCCGCAGAACAAGTTGCAAGCATGATAATTGGTCATTTAGAGGCTTCACTTTATAAATGAATATCATTAACACAAGCAACTGAAACTGTTTCAAGTAAAAAACATTTTGAATTCCCATCACTGTAATTGCTTGGAATTGGCTATCTCTCCTCTACACCTGATGAAATATTTTAGCAGACCTTAAAAAAGAATTGCTCAGACAATTTAGGGGAAGAGATGAGAACATATTAATACTGTCTATGAACAAAAAAAAAGTAAATTCATTTTTATACCTGGTACAAATGTAAGTAGTGACAATATTTCAAACATTACATTCAAACATGCTTCCAGCATAAGGCACAGGAGAGGTGTTGAATGAACTAGTGAATGCAATTCAAATTGATGGATTCTGGCAGAAGATTAAAGAGTGTTAATAAGAACATGTCAAATTTAGTAGTGTGAAATATGGAGGTCAGTTTTTTTTATTGTCCTGCCAGTAGATCCATTTTTTCCACTTCCTTTATATAGGGTGACATTGTCCTAATGCTCCGTTCCTGCACTACAGCCTCCTCTTCAGCATTCAACACTTCTGGCCCATGTTCCCAGCCATTTGTGGTTCCACTGTCCAACCACTGCATTCTTGCAGGCCTCTGCAGTGATGTAGGTTTGGAAGGATGGAGAAAAAGCACATGGAGGGCAACAAAGGAATCTGACACTCCTAAAAAAGTATTGAATGTCAAAGAGTATTAGTGAAGCTGCAGCTCTGGAATGAAAGGAAGGTAGAAAACACAAGCTACCAGAAAACTAAGTATAGAAACTTTTTAATGCTGTAGACTTCAGCTAATTTTTTTAAATAAATGCTTTATAAAAGTGCTGTGTTCATACACAGCATAAAAAATCTAGTGCATATAAAATATTCATATTACAGAAATTGCAGGTGCATAAAAAAACTGGAATAAAAGACAACAGTAAACTGTGAATACAAACAACAGGTTTTATTAAAGGGGGTGAGGACCAAGGCCCTAGTAGTATTAGTGTATGTCACTCTGCATGCATGCATGCCATAATGAAGATACATGGTGGGCAATAGTATATGGTGGGTTCATTACTGCAGTAGGGGGGGATATGTGCACATGGTGTTAGGTCCTAGTGGGGTAACATGTTGAGAGTGTTTTCATGGCAACAGTTAATGGAAAAAAGAAGGGTCTAGGGGGGAGGGAGAGATTGACATGAGCACACCAAAAACAGAGTATATGGGTTTGTAAGGAAAGACTGGAAAGAGCTCAGGGGGATTTGGGAAAATGGGGGGGGGGAGGAGAGGAGGGTAAAATGAGGGGGTCGGAGTTGTGGTAGGGGAATTAAGAACAAGATTGGAAATGTGTATTGTTTTATTTGAAAAATAAATAAATATTTAAATTAAAAAAAAAAAGAACAAGATTGGGGGCAGAATGTAAAACGAGAACAGAAAAAGGGGGCAGGAGCATCATACTAGAGAGAATAAGTATAATGTTGCAAATATTGTGAAAGATAAGGATCAAAAGTGGGACCCTTGGCTGTCCGCATTCTTCTGTGATCTGTATTCCATATGGAAGTACAGTATATTTCAACCAGTAGTACCAGATATTCCAAATTTTCTGTACCTTAGAGAGCTAGTCAGACAAACCAGAGTTTTAATGTGATTATTCCTGTCAAACCAGTTTCTTAGTGTTGGGGGGGGGGGGTTAGGCTGTTTCCATAAAGTTGGAATATAGGTTTTGGGTGGCCTTCACGTGAATTATAACTGACTACTTATAGGATTTTAAAGGGATAGAATTATTATGACACAGAAAAAAGGCTGGTTCTAAAGTGATTGGGATGCCCATGAATTTCTGCATGACGGTTTTTACCTGGTCCCAGAATTTTCTTATAATATCCAGTAAGTCTCACTGCGAGAGTTCACAACACTAGCACAGGCCTGAAGAGTTTGGGAAAATGGAGTGTAGTATTTGAGGGGTCTTATACCACAAGATGACAATTTTCTACCTGGAATCTTTATCTCTATTGCCAATAGATGATTTGAAGGACAAGGTGAGAGGTTTAGGTCACTTCTCAAGGGAAAAGTAGACTTGTATATTTGAATATAAGGGAGAAAGGGAATTCCCTGTTACCCAGAAGGAGGATCTTATAGCAGACATTCCTGTTCAAAGGGTGTCAGGGGCAACTCAAAGTGGAAGCTCTAAGGAGTAATTTAAAAAGGTCTGCCAGATGTCTCCATTGCCATGATCCCAAAGGGACCAAATTTGGGTCTGTGAAAAGGTTGGTGTATGAAAGACAATGTGACTGTTTTATGAAGTTCAGGGCCCTATACTGTATTTAGCTGACTTTCCCATTATCATAAATGCATGTTCTCATAGACCCCCTCAGTAAATGTGGCTTGGGCTATGGCCCAGATGAGAATAATGGTTGGTTGTGGACTGACAGTCTACAGGAAGGGCACTCCATTCCTTTGCAGGTTGGAAAAAAAGACTGGAGGTCCACAGTTTGGTTGTATTGTGCCTGCACCAGTTAATTACTAGTAGGATTTCTTGCCATATTATAATGCTTTATACCTAGTAAAGACCTTACGCCATCTTATTAACCTCTTTTAAGTATTTTGTGCCTCATTCTTGCCAGCAGGGACCAGCCAAATTATGATCCATGTATGGGCTCCATGGTTGTACACAAGTCAATCCATCAATCACCTTGTGTACAACTAGCCTGTTGGGTTTTTCCCAAACAATTAGTGCTGCAAGCTACAACCAGCAACAGTAAACATTGGGTTTTTTTCTGGCAGGGAAGGTGCCCCACTGGCACAGTACAATATCACTGAAGGAGGGATTCCCCCATCAAAAATGACTGCATTGATGGGGGAATCAAGCAATTTTCTTTCCTTCCACCTTTGATAGAGGAAAAGAAAATTGCATAATCTATGGCCTTCCTTAGCCCAAACCAATATATTCAAAAGTTCCTGGGTTGTCTTGAGAAAGAACTGCAGGATGTAAATCAGTAGAGCTTGTAGGGGTATAAGAATCTTGGAAGGACCTTTTGATTAAGTATTTTTCTTATTCTTATACAGGAGAAGGTGCCTTGGAACCAAACCTATAGGTCATTTTTGATCTTCTGAATTAGTGAGGGGAAATTTAGAACAAAGACATTGGCAGGTTCTCTCAGTAGGTGGAAAATTACTTAATATCCTGGTAAGCATGAAACTGGGAAGGGAGAGATGTAAAGATTCCAGTTTCAGATAATCAATATGAAAGTTCTTTGTAGCCTCAACTTCCTTAAACTCTAAAAGAAGAAATCATCTGGGGAGGACAAAAAGAATAAACGGTCAACTGCATAAACTGCAACTTTGTGGTGATGGGGACACATGCTAATACCTGAGATGACCAGGTTAGCCTTAATCCTATAAAAGATAGGTTCCATTGTTAAAATAAAGATCAGGAGGATGTGTGGAAGCCCTGTCCAATGCTGTTCCTAAAAGGGGAATGGGTCAGAGAGAGTGACATTGACCTGTGCAGGTGATGAGTATAGAAATTTCATCCATATTCATAAGTTAAAACATGTGAAAAACTAATTGCAAACCACCAAATTATTCCATCCGCTCCGTTTCCGCCATCCCCCTCTGCCAATCCCTCCACTGGCTTCCGATTGCGCAACGGATCAAATTCAAAATCCTAACACTGATGTACAAAGCTGTCCACCATACTGCCCCGAACTACATCACTGACCTAATATCCAAGTACCGCCCAGCACGCACACTCCGCTCCTCACAAGACCTCCTTCTCTCTAGTTCCCTGGTCTCCTCCTCCCATACCCGCCTCCAGGACTTTTCAGGGGGGTCACCCATCCTCTTGAACTCCCTGCCCCAACCCATCAGATTATCACCTACTCTCCTCTCCTTTAGGTGCACCCTGAAAACCCATCTCTTCAGGGAAGCCTACCCCACCCCCTGCTAACTTGCCGACCTCCTCCACTCTTCCTACCACTCCATCCCCGACAGCTATCTCCTCCTGTGCCACCATCCCCTCCCTCCTAGATTGTAAACTAGAAAGAGCAGGGCCCTCAATCCCCTCATATTTTTCATTGTATTGGTATTGTTCTGTCACATGTTCTGTCCCCCTTTGTAATGTACAGCGCTGAGCAAACTATTGGCACTTTATAAATACTGTATAATAATAATAATAAAAATGTCATTAAACATGAGAGCAGGCACGTGATATAACAAATGCAGTTAAAATAACACATCTTAATAAATTCACCCTTAGAGTGTTACTAAGCCTCAACAGTAAAATCAGTCTGTATATGCAGTAAAGCATGCTTTTTATACTCACCATGGAACCTAAGGGGTTAATAATCCGCACTGTGTAAAAAGGATGTTTGATCCTGTCTTTTCTGATCCTCACCTTCTTCTACTGTCGCCAATCCATCTTCTGATAGAAGAGAGCCTTGGGGGCAAGCTGGGAGCTTGGGAGAGTGCATGTGATCAGCACAGGGCCAATCAGCACTATCCAGACAGAGGGTCAGGGGTTATGCAGCCTTATAGAACAATCAGGGGAGAATGAAAACTCCTCCTATCAACTTTAATCAGTGCTCTGTTGGACACTGATTGAAGTCACATGACTGCTCTAACTGCTGATGAGAAAAGGTATTTAGTCATTTCTAATTACTAAAATATTTGCATTAACATATTCTGTGTACTGTGGGAGACCAGATATAGTGGATCCTGAGTTAAGTAACACTTTAAAAGATATCACTTTCCTCTTCACATTAATTATGTGTCTATTCTTTGTCAAGTTTCACTATTGCAATAAAGCCTTTAGTGATGTCCTTAGTGGCATCACCCAAACCTCTGGCATTGCATCCTGAAGCACTAAAAACAAAAAACATGTCCAATCCTATGCTGTAAATAATAAAAAGTTAAAGCACAACTATCCTCTAACAGAAGAGAACAGAACAAAAAAAAAACAACAATAAAAGAAATAGCTAAGAACCAAATCTAGTACTTTTCACACTAGGGCATTAGGAAAGAGAAAAGTGATTTTAACATCTCTTATTCACTAAGCACTTTGTTTTCTTTTTGTTTTGGCCGTTGAAGTCTCAGGCATCTGCATATTGTGCTGTCCAAGACTAAAGTTTCCAGCCCAGTACTGCAATGCTGCTTTGGGAGATGAGTTTCACTGTGATGTATAGTACAAGAAAAAAAGATCATGTGGATTCCTTACTTATTCAGTGAACAGTAAATATAGAAGACAGAAAAATTAAAAGTGAGAAATATCAGCAGAACTTTTCAAATTCGATTTTTCAGGGAAACTTTATCAATAGGTGAAATGTCATTTATTTACTGGCTGGGATTCCCCAACTATGTGAACAAAGCAGATGAGATAGTTTAAAAAATGACTGGGTGTTTTCCCCGTATTTTATACCACACCCTTTAGGTAAAAAAAAAAACACATGGGGGTCTCCACTAAATTTCGTAACAGACCCTTTGGGTCTGTTATGGATTTTAACCGCTTTCCGGCCGCCCAATAGCAGAAATACTGCTAGAGGGCGGCAGAGGAGTGTAAAATAACATATATAGATGTGATTTTTTTTTTTATCTCTGCATAGGGGACATAGGCGAGCCGTGCATGTGCCCTACCGGGTCACCATTTATGGCCTCGGCTGTCAATCACCGGGTCTCGGCCAGTGATTACTCACTGACACCTGGTGATCGCCGACAGGGGAGAGACCTGTATGTAAACAATACAGATCTCTCCCCTGTTAGCTCCTGCACTATGGCTTTGCGTAGCAGAGCCATACAAAGCAGTGTGCTTACAGTGAAGCACAAACACACAGCCCCTATAGTGAAACAGCACAAAGTTAACCCTTTTATCACCCCAGATGTTAACCCCTTCCTGCCCAGTGCCATTAGTACAGTGTCAGTAATTTTTATTAGCACAGATCACTGTATTGGTGTCACTGTGGATGTCAGTGACACCAAGTCAGTTCTCCCCAGTGTCAGAATGCCCACTGCAGTCACTCAGTCCCGCTATAAGTCGCTGATTGCCACCATTACTAGTAAAAAAAAAAAATTTCAGTATATATACCGCCGTTTGTAAACGCTATAAATTTCACTTAAACCAATTAATTTACATGTATTGGTATTATTTTTTAGCAAAGACATGAAGCAGAATACATTTTGGCTGAAATTTATGATGAAATTTGATTTTTAAAATTTTTTTACTGGACATGTTTAATATCAAATAGTCAAAAATATTGTTTTTTCATCAAAATTCTTGTTTTTTTTTTTTATTTATAGCGCAAAAAATAAAAAATGCACAGGCGATCAAATACCAGCGAAAGAAAGCTCTGTTTGTGGGGAACAAAGGATGTAAATTTCATTTGGGTGCAGCATTGCATGACCATGCAATTGTCAGTTAAAGTAACACAGTGCTGTATCGCAAAAAATGGCCAGGTCAGGAAGGGGGGTAAATGCTCTGGAGGGCAAGAGGTTAAGGGAGAACCCCATGCAAAAATCAAAGAAAAGTGTGGGGTTTTCCCAAAAATCATCACCAGCCCATTATCCAAGTGTTATTCAGCCTGACTCTTCCCCACAACCCTGGCCAAATAGTTGTGGGGGTCTGTGGGTGGGGGCTTATAAGAATCTGGAAGCCCCATTTAATAAAATGGGGGCACACAGATACCACCATCTCCTTGTGATTGAGTAAAGGGTACGTAGTACTCCTACTCATTGACCAGAAAAAAAGTGAAAAGCAAATACAAACATACACATAGTTTTTGACAAGTACTTTATTAAAATAAAAAGTCCCATGATGTAAATACACCACCAATTACATCCTCCAGTAATGCACATCCACATCAATCATGATAAACGATGTTCACTGACTCAGTAAAAGGAAAAAAAACCCGCCCACTGCTGACACAATCCAATCCCAATGATTGATTGCTCTTGAATGACAGCTTCAATGGATGACAGTTACTAAATGGATAGGGTCTCCTGGGTGCCATCATGGACCAAATATGGACATGACCATATTTGGTAAATTCTTGTCTATATTCCCATCGCACAAGTACCTGGAAACAGGGATCATCAGTAGCGGGTGCTGTAGCGACTACCAGCTGAATACTGGAAACATCACAGATAGATGCACATATTTAAAAGATATAAATAAATAAACAACCGCTGGGTGGATAAACACAAGTATAAAAAGCTGCTAGCATAAAAGGCTTTGAAAAAGTGTATTTACACGAAACGCGTTAGAAGGTGCCCCCTAACAGTTACCACATTCCGCACGGCTCGTATGGACGGCCGGCGGCCATCTTGGAATGCTTTTTGATGTAAGTCATTTCATCTGCTATTCATCTGTGCTATATACCACTGAGTATCAATAAATACTACATTATTGGATACTTCCCTCTTGGGGCTTGATTGTTTCGTGAGCCCCCCCCTTTCCTAAGGTGATTTCTGCTGATTGGGCATATGAGATGTGTGTTACCTGGATGCAGGGGCGGACTGACCATTTGGAAACTTGGGCACTGCCCGAGGGCCTGGGGTCAGTAGGGGCCCCCATAAGATGCCCCTGGTACCTTTTTCATAGGCTTTTTTGAGTTTGGACAAGGACACAGGGGCCCCATGATCCCCTATTGCCCGGGGGCCCCATGAGTTGTCAGTCCGCCCCTGCCTGGATGTCGCTGGCCTGATGACCTGATGTTACAGTGTTCCAGATCCAGATGACCAGGAGTAGGTCCTAAATATACTCCAATGCGCAAGAGATTGCGCTGTCTGGTTAGTGCAATCAACACATATTTTTTTCACAGCCACAGGAGTCACCGATTTCCTCACCATGTTTTATTGCTATTTGATAGATTGACTTTTGTCACCAATACCATCACATGCACCTTGGATGTATTTATACATGAGACAGTTGGCACTGATGGTCTTAGCGGCATTATATGCTCTGTGTTCTGGCTCACTTTATATCATAGACCATATATAATCATTAATTCTATTTTGGTTCCATTTCTCAGATGTTTCTAGTGCTGCATATAAATGCACATATTTGCTAGCACACCAAGGATCTCCAAATTTACTCCAAAGTGTTTTATTGCAGAAAGATCACAACACACAAGAACAAGTGCAACATTTCAGAACCGCGCAGGATCCCTTCATTAGGCATGACCACATGGGGTCCTGCGTGGCTACAAAACATTGCACTTGTTCTTGTGTGATGTGATCTTTCTGCAATAAAAGCTTTTGGACTACATCTGGACATCCTTGGTGTGCTGGTGAATATGTACATTTATCCATATTTGGTAAATGATGTCAAAGGGATTCATGGTAAGGTATCTCCCCTCATGTTGAGGGCATGGCATGCTCCTGTAGGGGGAGTACACTCTCTCCTCCTCCTCTTTCCTGACTTGCCAGTCTGCATGTCCAGATAAGGGTTTGATGTGGAGTTTGGGGGGGGTACACTTTTTTTCTTGATTTGAATTGCCTGGTATGAATTACAAACCTCCCTCCGTTTGTTTTTTCTTGCAAAGGGTCCCCAATTACATTTATGCCAGACTCTTTTCTAGGAAAATGTCTGATACAAATGAAGGGAGTCTCTGGGCATTTGTTTGCCTGCAAAGTAAATGGCATTTTTGTCTTTGTAAATGTCAGTTTAGCTGCAATAGGTTATGTACATTGTACAGATGCAGCACTTCATACTCATGTTAAGAGCATATCCTGGCATGTTATTTAAAAGAACTTTGCATTTGTAATGTTTCACTTTAAGCATTATTCAAATCTCTGTTCCCAGCCGAATAGAATTTATTTTTCCTTTGGTACATGTGCCCCAGGGCAGTGTCCAGCCTCCCTGTCATTTCTTTGCCTAATAGCCCAGAAAATTAAAGTTTTTTAACATTCAGCTCCTATTGACTTCAATGAGATTCAGATTCAACACCTGAACTTGGGGATGTTTGCTAAATCTGTTACATACTTCTATGAATCTTAAGAGACTTGGTTTTAGCCATTTAGGATGGGTTTCAGGTGGGCATTGCTCTGCTACTTGTGGCTATGTTGGCCTCCGCTCAGTGGGCTCTGACCTTGTTGGGTTTTGCTCTATAAGTTCCAGTTTTTCTGTGCATTGTTCTGTAGGTACTGGTTCTTCTGGATTTTGGTGCTTCTGAGTTTTGCTATGAAGGCACAAATGACCCTGTTGTGGTTGGAGTGTCCAGAGGCCACCCATCAGCAGTGCTCTGCTTAATGTTTCCTCCTTTGGCAATTTCTGATGTTTCTTCTGTCCCCCGAATTCAGCTGCCTTTCTGCATTTGTTTTTGTTCTTTTTTTCCTGCATTTATATATGTTTCTCTGTGGTTCAGGTCCCTTCCCTGTGTTCTGGTGGAAGTGCACCTGCCATATTTGTTTGTTCTGGTGGTATCTGAGGAGTACAAGGTGAAATCTGTCATTGATTCTTCGCTACTCCAAGGCAAACTCTAATATTTAGTCCACTTGAAAAGCTATTGTCCTGAAAAAGATACTGGGTGCTCCAATATCTTAATGGGTCTGATCTTCAATGACCCTCAGTTAAGAGTTTTCATGCTTTCCCGGGAGGCTGAGTAGTCTTCTTCCAAGGTGCTATACTGTTGATCTGTGACAGTACCCCCCTTTTAGGGGCCCTAGGAGGGGGGTAATGTCAGAGATCAGCAGCAAAGCTGATATGTTACTTGTGGTTCTCTCACCATGTAATTTCTCCTACCTTGCTACAGCCTGCTTTGTTCCAATAGGTATAGGCATCTTTGGATTTCATCTGCTGGTTTAAATAGCACTTACACAGTCAGTGCTGGCCTAGCTTAACAATTCACAATTTTTAGCTCCGCTAAAAATGTTTTTTAGCTCTGCTCCAACCAACACCCATTGCCTGAGCAACAGGTTATTATTCTAGCCCAGGGCTCCAGTCCGTCTTAGCTCCTGCATTTCTGTTTCTCTGGTTCTGACTTTGACTTGTATTTGACTACTTTGTAAAAGACTTGGACTGGCCTTTGGCCTCTCCCTGCTTCTGAGTCTGCCTGTTGACTATGTGCCATGCTCTGGTTCTAATTTCATGTTAGCTGCTGTCTGCACAAGTGTACCTGAGGGTGCAACCTTGCATGCCTATCAGAAAACTCTATACTTTATGGGATGCTCTGGTGAAGATCAGACGGGTGTATGTAGACTCTGCTACTAGCATGTGGGAGAGGGTGTGAGCTGAGGTGCAAAGAGATTCCACTATCCTGTTTATCTGTGACAAAAGCATTGGTCCACACTGTGCAGTGTATGAGTTTCCTTTCAGTTGATGGAAGACTTTGGAGCAGGGGTGGACTGACCATTTGGAAACTCGGGCAGTGCCTGAGGTCCCGGGGTCAGTAGGGGGCCCCATGAGATGCCGCTAGTACCTTTTTCATAGGCTTTTTTGAGTTTGGGCAAGGACACAGGGACCCCATGATCCCCTATTGCCCAGGGGCCCCATGAGTTGTCAGTCCGCCCCTGCTTTGGAGTTTGCTTAAAGCAGAACTCCATGTACATTTTATTGTCCCATGCAGTGGGGCTGTGCAGTGTTAACTGCTTCTTTTGTCTAGGGGGCCACCGAAAGGGTATACTTACCCTGTCCCTCGAACCTCCCAAAAACAGCGCTCCCCCACGTCCAGTGGTGAACTGTTCCTGTTGTCTTCACGCCCAGAGTCAGTCTACAGGAATGATGACATCAGGAACAGTCCATTCACAAAACCGCTAGAGTGCAGGGGTTCAGAAGCAGCAGGGACCAGTCTTGTGCTTGGAGGATTGGTGGATTAGGTAAGTATATATTTGCTCTTAACACTCCTAGACACAATGAGCAGTTAGACGATGCAGTACAGGCACAGCCCCACTGCATGGTACAAACATTTTGTTGCCCAGAATTCTACTTTAAGAAAAGCACAACTACATCTCAGAATTATGTTGACAATGAGAGTAGTGGGGGCAGCCTTAGAGGGAAGCAAATGCAACAGGGAGCATAGAGACAACTTATCAAATATTGTTTAAAATGACCTCTGGTTTTGTTTAAATACTAAGCTAAAGTTTATTTATTGCAATTATCATAGCATAATGCAAATATTGCAGATTTGTACTAGTTTCTCTCCTGCAGATATTGATATAGGCCCTAGGCCTAATGCAAATAATATGGGCTTGTGCACTGCTACACCCTAGGTATAAAGAATGAAGGAGGAGATTGCTACACTCACTGATCAAGTGTACTCTCATTTAAATTAAATAATTAGACAAAAAATTGCGATGCGCTAATTCCTCAAATGTGAAACATAAACCTTAAAAACAAACAATAATATCAGTCCACAAAAATTCAAATGTGAAGTTGTATCAGTCCAATCCAACATATTTAGAATCCTAATGTTGTGCACACCTTGAAGCTTGACCTACAAATTATAATATGCCAAATGCACTTTTAGAAGGACTGTGTAGCCTCCAAATTTCTGATCCATGTAATATTCCTTCCACGTGCTGTATGTTCATTGAATCTTTAACTCCAAAACCGTACATGAAAAATCAAAATATATACCATAGTGCAACATCTTTTTTTGAAAAACGATATATTATATGCACTCACATTGAGAAAAAAATTAAATGTGCTCCAAGATGCAATAAACCAATATTCGCATTTCTCCACCGTGCTAATGAATCCATAGTGTTTCTTATCACCAAATAAGCATACCATACACTCACCTTCTCCTTTGACCTATAGGGTAGGTCACAAACACTTAAGAGCAATAATTGACTTCTGCTGGTCCACTTCTGGCCTTTAGTGGCTATTTCCTTGACCCTGGCCCTTTAAGGGAATGGACTCCAGGATTTCCAATGGGATGGTGTCTCCTCTGCCACCACCACCAGCAACATCTACTTTTTATTTCTTCCGGTAGAAATAAAAAGTAGATGTTGCTGGAAGTGGCAGCAGA